>NC_056731.1:1226930500-1227025500 GCF_019279795.1 Protopterus annectens | reverse complement strand
CCCAGGTCCTGATACAACTTCTTCAGATCAGGGAATGCTGCCACCATATGGTAGCTAGTAACCTTGTTTTTCCGGGCGGTGCTGTTCATGCATTTTGGCATTTAACTTGTTGTGCCTGGCACCAGTTATCCATTTCCTCAGAGACCTTCTAGTTGATATCTGTGTCGATGGGTTGATCACGGCGCCCAGTTTATAGCAGTCATCTGTAAACTTGCTGCCATAACTCTCCTGTGTTTGCTTGTACTTCAGAAAAGTAGATGCTAACAAGAGGGTCTAGACTGACCGTGATACCTCACTTCAGGACAGGCTTCTGAGTCTGACATGGTGCCAGCAACTCTGACCCTGTGGGTTCTGTCACTCAGCCAGTTTGCAACCTTGAATAATGGAAAATAAAACGTCTGTTTTTGCAGGGAAGCAAGCCCCTCTGCCTCCTCCTGCTAATGATGTGTACTAACTTTGAAAATGCACAACCTCTAGTGAAGGAGCATGTTCCCTAACCCGACAGTTTGTGAATCTCATGAACCTGTTGACCATCTGTTTTGTTGACCAAAATTTGTTGATAAAGCAAATGTCAGCATTTGGGAGTCTTAATTATTTTAAGGGATCCCAGAGATAAAAGCTAGATACTGACACACACACATGTACACACACACACACGCACACACACACACACACACACACACACACACACACACACACACACACACACACACACACTCACACACACACAAAGACTAGGGGTTGCAAGTCCAAGTAAGGTTAAACCTCATGGATGTAGACCAAGAATATCAGTCAGGTGGGGAACTTGGATAACAAACTAGCAATACTATGTGTTACTCTCGAAAGAAAAAATAGATTCTTGGAGCTATGAAAGTCATTTCAATCTCCTTCAAAATTTCACTGTTCCACTCTCCTAAATATTTAAAATTATTAATGAAATATCCATTTTAATATATGCTATATGAAGCCAAGCATATGTTTTATGCACAGCTTGTCCTCGGAGCAACGACATCACTCAGAGTGCACAATTCTGAGAAAATACAAAATAGGGAATCCTGTTTTATTAGCTTGTACTTAGACATTCACAGTATTGCATACTTTCTACAGCAAGAAGGTATCATGGGCAGACAGGGCAAATATCTGACAAAAACAGAGTCATAATATTGCAGAACAGAAATCCTATCAACCCTGCTTGTAGTTAACGCTAACCACATGGGTCTCATAAAGTGCCATAGTGAATGATTTGTTCTTTCTATAATTCTTTTCAGTTTGAGTTTCCAACCCCATTTCAGTCTGTAAAAGAATTTTCACATATCTTTGCAAGTCCTTAGATGGTCTGTTGTAGTATATCATCTTTTATATCTGAAGAGAATTCTCCTGATAACCTTCATGAATTGAAGCTCCCTTTAATATCTGCCATTGTCATATCCTACATGACAGTATAGCTCACAAAGAGCCCCTCCTAGTTTATTCAGTCTGTGCACCTTAGGAACTTCTAAGTGTCTATCACAATCACATTTCCTACATTGCCTTCAGCAACGTCTTGTCTGAAACTTTCAGACATTTCTTATATGATCAGCATTCACTGACCTGAAACTGTGTTGTGATTTTTTTACTGCAGTGACCCAAGACTACATGTGATGACTCTTCCCAGCTGAGGTTTCCAGAACTTGAAATAACACTCCAATGAAGTTATACTAGCAGCCAGCATAATGGCATTTTGTTGCAATCACTCTGTCAAAAAGGAAATAGGATTTGATATTAACTGAACAGATTCTCACACACGGAGTAAGGTGGCACTCCTTCTGCTTTGTAGTAGATCAGGCTTATTTCCAATCAGCAGTGACTGAAGTCCTGACTCACAGCTAGGACAAAATGTTTTGAGACACTCAGAAACTGCAGAAAGTTAGACTGTGTGGTCTTCAGCGAGAAACTTAAAGTAACACTTCTAATATATATATATGTATGTGTGTATATATGTGTATACATATATATATATATATATATATATATATATATATATATATATATATGTTGTTTTTTTTTTTTTTTTATTTACTTACTTTTTAATTACATTAAAGGATCCCTACAACTTACTCTCTGAAATAATACTCACGGGACAATGAAAGCATAAGATATATTTTAACAAATATTTTTATTCAACTCAATATGCCCTGATCTTCTGTCATGAATATCAATTTCTATCCTAATAAATAAAAATCATGTTTCAGAATTTTCTATATTTCTATATCTCTGGTCAATATAATTGTAAATGAAACATTATCTCATGACTCTAGATGATTGTCACTGTTGAACTGACACCCTAATCCTATGTGCAAAAATGGGAAAAATGGATTGTGGATGGATAGATTTGAAACAGGTGAATTTCTAATACCACTGCAGCACTAAAATACAGCTTACAGCTCTTTTTTATAAAAATGAACGTGCTAGCTTCTTCAATTACAATAATATTAGGGATGTCGAATAAGTTATAACACGTTAGTTTCTGAATCAAAAGGCATATTTAAGTGCTATTAAGTGTCTTTTGCAACTATTTTTACCATTTCCACTGTACATCACAGTGACACAAGATATTTTTTTTGCTTCTCATGATTTAGAGTTGGTTTATTATTTCAGTCTAATCATGACCATTGCCCTGCCCTCTGATGATTGATCATGACCCTACCTGTGTAGCTAGGAACATTAGCCTGACATCAAAACTATTTTGTCATCACCTACTCTAGACACCAATCCACCCTTTTGTTATATACATGTAGTGAATTCATGCCCATTTGATCTGCATGTCAAGCAAGAGCTTATTTGCATAAAATTCAGTTGTGCTGGAGTTTTAATACAAATTGCCAAATGGCAAAACTGCAAGCATCAGAAATGCCAAAATAAAATGCCTAAAGCACAGAAGGGTAAAAAAGTTAACTTCAAGTGTCCTTTGCAGGCCCCCCTCACCCCTGATGTGAGACGCAAGTCCCCTGTACCCCCTAAACTTATATATACCAACTCCATAGTCACACCAACTTGAAGAAGGAAGACATCTCCTAAAAGGAGGGAATCATTGCCAGCTCACTCCTAAAAATCATACCAGTAATAATTTCCTCCGGAAACAGGGATTGGTGTTATCTTCCTTGGTGTCTCTTCCTTTAGGTGACTAACACTAGATGAATTTCACCACGGCCATCTGTACAGAATCTATGTGTTAGTGCACCTTAATCCAGAAATGTGATCTTGTGTAGTTACTGCCAGCACAAACTGCTATTCACTGTAGGAAAATGGGCTTTTGCTGTTGCTACTTTTATCTCTCTCCTTCACAGATTCTTAGTTGATGCAAGCCTTTCACCAAACCTTTCACCAAATATAAACCTGTAGCATTCCAGAAAGAAGTCACTGAAAGCATGTTCTGTAGTGATATGTATGAATTACTGTAGTTTAATATATCAATTTATCTATATAGATGTGTCTATACATATATATATATATATATATATATATATATATATATATATATATATATAAATATATAGCGCTATATAACACACACATATATGTGAGCCTTTTACCTTTTGTCAGGTTGCAGTTCATTGGGTTGTGATACATGGACCTGATTCACTGAACCTGTCTAGATGAGATTTTAAACTGAGGCCTCATCTGATTGAGTCCATGGTAGCCCAAGTAAACAAAAAAACATCCCATGGCACTTAAGAAAATAAGTAGGGGAAGTTCTCTAATGCCCTGTCCAAATTTCTACTAGTCAATATGAATACCACCTGGTGTCTCCCATGAAAGGAGGCCACAGGCTTAGTGGGACTAATCTGATCCTCTTCACCATGCTAGAATTAATTTAAATGAGTTTGCTGAATTAGGTCTGAATATATCTTTTATGATGACCAATAGGCACAAAGTGCTTGTGTGACATGTAGTACAGAACAGTTAGAACAGAAGAGTTATAGAGTATGGAAGGTTTTCAGAATTTACCGTTATCATCTTATCACCTATATAGGGCTGATTCATAGATTATTACCTGATGTTCTACTCTAGACTGACAGGCTTACAGAAAGCATAATATGTTTCCCCAGACAAAGCAATTTAAATACTTTTGAAATGCACTAACATGAAATGAAACATTAGTGACAGCTGCCACTTCAAATAAATGTTTTACATGCAGACTGAAAAAAAAGTAAAAGAAATGCAAGTCTATGAGAAGAGTAAGCACCTATTTCTCCAGAATATATAATTGCAACAATGGTTCACATAAGAGCTAAATGCTACTAATGCCTCCAGAGACAAATAATTAACTCTGTACTAAGTACTATTCCTACTACATAGTCAGTTCTATAATTCTTTGTAAAAGGAGATTGTAAGCTAAAACGATTGTTAATGTCAGAGTCTGAATTTCCATTTTATGATTGTTAATGTCGGAGTCTGAATTTCCATTTTGCATACTGCCACTTTCTTACAAAGTTCAAAGCTCCACATGGTAGACCTGCTACCTACTGATTCATCTTGCTTTTATAGTATTTTTTTTTGCAAGTCTGACTGTGTCACATATCATAAATTCTCTTCCAGCATGCAGTGTGATATCAGAAATGTGAGTAGCCCCGAAGCCATATTGCGTGCTGATACAGAACTTATGATATATGACACAGTCAGATTTGGAAGACAGTCTACTGGAAAATCACATAAAATGAATTAAGAGATTAACATTCTCTTTGATGGCAAAATCAGATAATGGTCCTGCATGTTCTCTTGACATGTTTAAATGAATATCCCTGGGTCTTGGTAATTATATTGCAACTTGAATTGTTTACCTGCTCTGGTGCAAAGGTGTTACTTTCCAGAACTGCTATAAACCTCTGACATCCAATTTGGGCAGATAAAAGTGAAAGTTATAAATGGCCCCCAAAGTGCATGAGAGCTGTCCTAAAGCTAATACCTTCAGTTTTAAATCTCAAGCTGTTCTATTCTGCTTTTCCAATACAGATTGTTCTTTGTAGAGATTCTTCAGTGTAAGAGACAGCAAAACAAGGAAAGCTACGTTAGCAGATGTAATGTTACAGTGTGCAATATAGCTACAAAACAAGGAAAGCTACGTTAGCAGATGTAATGTTACATATAGCTACAAAACAAGGGTTAGCAGATGTAATGTTACAGTGTGCAATATAGCTACAAAACAAGTAGCAGATGTAGTGTTACAGTGTGCAATATAGCTACAAAACAAGGAAAGCTACGTTAGCAGATGTAATGTTACAGTGTGCAATATAGCTACAAAACAAGGAAAGCTACGTTAGCAGATGTAATGTTACAGTGTGCAATATAGCTACAAAACAAGGAAAGCTACTTAGCAGATGTAATGTTACAGTGTGCAATATAGCTACAAAACAAGGTTAGCAGATGTAATGTTACAGTGTGCAATATAGCTACAAAATTACAGTGTGCAATATAGCTACAAAACAAGGAAAGCTACGTTAGCAGATGTAATGTTACAGTGTGCAATATAGCTACAAAACAAGGAAAGCTACGTTAGCAGATGTAATGTTACAGTGTGCAATATAGCTACAAAACAAGGAAAGCTACGTTAGCAGATGTAATGTTACAGTGTGCAATATAGCTACAAAACAAGGAAAGCGATGTAATGTTACAGTGTGCAATATAGCTACAAAACAAGGAAAGCTAATGTTACAGTGTGCAATATAGCTACAAAACAAGGAAAGCTACGTTAGCAGATGTAATGTTACAGTGTGCAATATAGCTACAAAAGGGTGAATGGACAGCAGGAGCATGCAAATGAAGAAAGTAATGCAGTGTGCACTTTTGTAAAGTAATGCAGCATGCACTTTTGTAAAGTAATGCAGCATGCACTTTTGTAAAGTAATGCAGCGTGCACTTTTGTAAAGTAATGCAGCGTGCACTTTTGTAAAGTAATGCAGCATGCACTTTTGTAAAGTAATGCAGCAGGCACTTTTGTGCAATGACTCCATGAAACATATTTAACAAACATGAGCAGTCATATAAATTAACAACAAGCAGAACAAATCAGAAGCTGCTTCCACACCTTCTTGCCTTTGGTTCATGTGCAGAAAAATGCCCCAGAACCTCTCGAGATCTAAAAACAAATGTCATGCTGTGCTGTTTATTGTCATCAGTTTAAAATGAAGAAGGACAGTGTATACTCTTGCAGTTTCAAAATTCGCTTTTCTAGGAGGAATTGACAACCTTGTTCTGTTATGAGTACAATGTCCGTCATTAGGGCAAGTAGGTTCTTAACTCATTAGCACCTATGCCGTGTGCAATGTCACACCTCTAGCAGCCTACACATACACACACACACACACACACACACACACACACACACACACACACACACACACACACACATATCCTTGCATTCCAGGGCATTTCCTGAAAAATCACCTTTAAAAGCACAAGACAAGCAAATGCAAATATTCTGTGAACAATTAAACCTATTATAAATGTACTCATAATGTTAGCAATAAGAAGTATTCTTTACAGGTGAAAATAATCAGTGAATTTATAGTATTTTCATAACTACTATAACATAATATTATGCATAGAAATCTAGAATTATATTTTTTGCAAAAATTTCAAACAAATTGTCATATATTGGAAAATGTATAACCTAGACATAAACTGTTAGAACGCTTTTATTAACCAAACATAACCTTTCAAATGACAGCAAGAAATTCCACTCTGAGTGCATCTTTATTGAAATATTTACAGAACTATGAAAACAATGATTAATTGTATAATTAGCAGTAAAAATAGCACTGAATATCTCTCAAGATGTGCAATTAATGGTGCAATTAGTGCAAATATCAATAACAGGTTTCTTCAACAATATCTTAAGATTTCACTTGATGTAATGGAATCATTTCTAAGTCACTTGTTTTTTGAAATATTAATTATATGTGGAAATACTGCATATTTTCCTAATTCCTAATAAACAACTTATAATATATTCAGTAGAGTGTGCTATAAATGGACATCAACAATTAATTTTCCTATCTTCCAACATGACATTTTACACCATCCCCTTCAATAGTATTTACATCTCTCAACGATGAAAAATTAAAACAATGATTAATTTATCTATTGTTGGACATCCTAGATTAAGAGTCTTTGCATCATTTTATTAATAATACCTTGCCCTTTCTAATACTGCCTATTTTTAGCTGTTAAGTCACTTAGTTAAAGAAAATTGACCCAAAATTGTTTGGACACCATTAGGAGCTATGAGTGTTAATTGGAAGTAAACAAAAAAGGCACTATAGGCTAGAATAAGTTTTTTTTCCTGAGCATTTCTAAAACATTGCACAGGTAAGTAATTGTAAGAGACGGGGAGATGTGCAATTTAGATTGTAAGGATTTTTTGCAATATTAAAATTCTTGGCAGCACTTCTGATTCCAGGAGCCACCAGGAAGTTCAATAATTAAGGCTAAGCTTATTAATATCACACACACACACACACACACACACACACACACACACACACACACACACACACACACACACACACACACACACACACACACAATCACACACATACACATAATGCCTTTATTCTAGCAGTATAATTTGATAAAGATTCTTGGATCATTTTTTATCATAATATAGCCATGTTGGAGATACTAAGTTTTGGTTCTAATAGAAAAGTTTCTCTTGGTGATTTCACCTGCTATTGTTTAGAAATAAGAAGCAGTCTGAGGAACTGGAGGACTGGATTAAAGAGTTTTGAGATAGGCCTGTACAGACAGAATTTTTTTTTATTTTTTTTATGTCAATGGGAGATATTTAAAACCCAGATAAAGCATTACATGATTTAATTGCGAGAAGAAAATGTATGCTGTTATAGTTTTAAAAAAAAAACAAATTGAGGAACTAGAGTGACCCTATAAGAGAGGTAGATGTTCTGATAGGATTTTAAGAGAAAATATAAAACAACTCAAACATAAATATCAGTACTTGGAGAAATGGGAGATAAGTGATTATGCTAGGCTAAAGGAAATACCTCTACTAAGTTTTGGTGAGGGGAATTAATGAAAGATGGAAATAAATTGGACGGCACAGTGATGCAGAGGTAGCATTGTCGCCTCGCAGCAAGATGTTCTCTGGTTCATTTATCAGCTGGAGTTCCTTCTGTGTGGAGTCTGCATGTTCTCCTTGCATTTCTGTGGGTTTCCTCCAGGTGCTCTGGTTTCCTCACATGTTACAAAGACATGCATCTGGAGCGTTTCCCCCCAGGACTTCGCTGAAAATTGGCTTCATTCCAAGTTGGACTTTCCCGGTTAACAAATGTTAAATAAATAAAAATTTCCATTATTAGTCTTAAAACCCCAGTGGGAAGTTAACATATAATAGACTGGAGAGCAATACGCTGATGGCAGACTGTTTAAAAGGGTTATATGCATCTAAAGTTGATCCCTTAGAAGAAGCGGTGGCACTCTTTTTGGGGAAATGTAATATTCCCTGTATTAGGATGGAAGAGTGGGAAGCCCTTGAAAATTGTCTGCTATCTATAATGCCACTGACCAGCTCAAGTTTAAAAAAAATCCAAAACTGGTTGGCCTTACTTCACAGTTTTTATAAAAGATATAAGATGGCTCTGCCCCCCCCACCCCCCACTACTTGCCTTATTTTAGAAGGCAGAAGTATTACAGCAACTCCTGAATTCATTGAATAAAGTGAGGGTAATAATTCTTCCAAAACCAGGTAAGGATAGAGTGGATTCTGGTCATACAGACCCATTTTATTACTCTCTCTCTCTGGATAATGCTATTTTTGCAAAAGTTTTAACACATAGGTTAAAATGATGGTGGATGATTTGATTAATATTAGACAGCAGGATTTTATTAAAGAAAGAATAGGGGGCCAGATTTGGTCTAATTTTTTCTAAATCTACATCAGGGTAGTTCCTTTCCTTCAGAGCTTACAGTTATACTGTTGTTAGACTTCTCTAATGCTTTTGTTTCCTTGGAATGGAATTTTTTTATGGTAAACATTAGCCTGTTATAAGTTCCCACCAGGTTTTATGCAGAAGATTAGATTACTGTATAGGAATTCTGAAGCCGCGGTAGATACTAGTGGAGTACGTTTACGTGTAATTAGACTGTTCAGGGATATGAGACAGGGAAGCCCTCTCTTCAATTTACTTTTATTTTGGTCATTGAAACTTTAGCCACATTCTTGGAAAGGTAAGCAATAATATATATATATAAGTATATATCCAAAATTCAGACCATTTGTTTTCTCAATATGGTTTGCAGATAATGGAATCATTTGGATTCAGGAGTCAGCTAATGCGGTTTTCAAGATTCTTTCTTTCTTAAATGAGTTTGCATCTCTTTCTGGGCTCCATATTCTTACAGCCAAAATTCTGTTATTTCCACTAAACAGTTCTTGTATAGTTAGCCTCCTCACCTGCCTAATACTGGAGGATTTTAAAATAGCTAAGGAATGTTCTTATTTAGACATTCTTATTATTTTCCAATAGAAAACATGTTAAACTTGAATTCCAAAGTATAATGTAATGGCATTCAAGATAAACTATTCTCTAGGTGACATTTATATTTTCCTTTATGCACAAAATTCAAGATATCAAAATGTGATTGCTCCCCCAAATTACCTTTTTATTTAGACATTTACCCTATTTTGTGAAAACATAGTGGATTACCAAGTCATCTAAATTGACTTTTCAATTTTCATGGGACAATTCAGTTCCTAGACTTAGTAGATGAAAGTTAATGCTACCAAAATAGTTGGATACATTGGGCCTTTCTAACTTAGTTGCTTATGTTAAAGCCTGTATTGGTTGGTAGTTAGCTAGGGCAAGGATTATTCCTAGATCAGTTTGGCTTGGGCAGAATTCAGAGAACTGTATCATTTTTTCTTTATTCAAGGTTAGGGATGCTAGCAAGGTATGGGATCCAGAAGGCCTACAACAGTGGGGGTATATGCAGTGATTACATATTTTACAGAAATCTGACACTTTTTTTTGGTATAGTATTTGGTTCAGTAGTAAATTTTCGCATAGATGCAAAACCCATTGGTTGGTGAAATTGGATTACAGCTGACATTATATTCATCAAGGAAGTTGGGGAGAAGAGTTATACACAATTAAATGTTGAGGAGAATCTGCAGAAGTAGCAATATTCCAGCTTTTGTCATTTGTTAATAGGGTGCTCATGGGTCAAAATCTGGAAATGAAACAGGCATCCAGGTTTATTTTCCTTCATGGGTTTATGTCTCCTTCCTCTTCAAATAAGCTGAAGATGGGGGTCTTTTATAGATTTCTCTCTTTTATTGCAGGAAACTGTTTTTTCTTCTCTTTGCACTAGATAGGCAAAATGTATTCAGACAGTGCTTTCTGATAAGGAATTGTCAAATGTCGTAATGGTTGCTTTCATCCTTGTTTATCTAACTTGTCCTCCTCTGCTTTATTTAAATAATTCAATGCCTGGCAGTGTTCCCTAGAAAGATTAAGGGAAAGGAAGCAGCTTTCACAGCCAGTCTATTGGTGTTATGAGTTTCATGGTGCTGATTATAGGTTTACATGTGTATACCCTGGGGCCATTAAAAGCCTAGCCATGCAACCCAAATGTGTCCCATGATGTATTGTGCCTTAGAGGATATTTTAAGGGGTATATGTTAATCAGCACATGATTTAATGGCTGCCTATGTCCATCAGTGACATAGGTGAAAGACCAGGGCTGAATTTCTGATTTCCTATCCACTGTTCCAGCTTCCACTTGAATAAGGTTATGGAAAGGCTCTGCTTCGCATGGATGGGAAGCCTATTCCAGATAATGGGGATTCTCTGAGATACATATGTGTCCCTCCAACATGTAAGATTTAAGTCACAAGCAAAGTTTAAATCTTTAGATCTATTAGTTCTGGTGCAGAGCAGGATCCAGGGATGCTTTGTATGTCAGAAAGAGAGTGCAGAGATAGGGCTTTGAAGCAATCTGCATAGGACATTGTATTTATGCCCTGCATTCTGTAAATGTTTCAGTTGTTTCATGTGCCTGGTCAGATACATACCTAAGGGGACATTATACTCAATGAAGAGTCTGATGGGGACTGAATACAATGGCATGATGACCTTTCTGGACCTAGATGCCATGCCCTTACTTATAAGTAGAATAACATAGAATAGTTTTTTTACTACCTTAGACACATGTTGTTCAAAAGTCAGGATGCTATCTACATGAGTCCCCAAATCCCAGACTACAGTGTGTACTTTTAGGGGTCTTTTATCAATGAGATAGTTTCCCTGGGTGGCTGACATCCCAAAAGATACTATTATGCAGTTCTTGGTATTGAGTTTTAAGCAGTGACTTTGGCACCAGTCATTTATCTGTGTTAGTCCTTCTTGTATGATGTTAACATCTTGGGGGTTTCTATCATTACTCCTAGCTTGCAATCATCTGCAAACTTGGTAAGGCAGAGAACCTTGACATTGGCCTTGACTTTCAACAATAGATGCCAAAGAGGAGCAGTGCCAGCATAGAGCCCTGCGGGACTCCACTAGTGACTGGCCTCTTAGGCTCATAGGTTTACAGGTAAGAACTAGGCTATCTGCCCAAGGGCATTTATAAGCCTAGCCAGAGTGTGTTGGCTTTCGCTACCCCCTTAGATTAGTTCCCTGTGCCTCTGAGCAGCAGAGCCATTAGTTCCCTGCACCTCTATCCAGCAGAGCCACTGCAGTGATCCCCGGGGTAAATTTTCTGTTTCCCATCCACCCGTCAAGGTTTCTCTTGAAGAGTGCTAGTGAGGGGCTCTGCCTGATGTATATTGGAATCTTGTTCCAAAGCATGGGGAGTCTCTGGGTCAGGAGTCTATCCCTCCAGCATGTCCAATTTATTGTTGTGGTATGGTTTATATCCCTACAGTGATTTTTGTTTTTTTTTTTAGGTGGAGCATATACATTAATTCTGGGTTGGACATGGCCTTGTATGTCAAGCAGAGATCACCTCTGAGTAAGCGGTATGCAACCGAGTACAGCTGGAGTTTCTTTAATCGGGCTGCATAGGTCATCTGTTTGAGGCCAGTAATCCTCTTGGTGAGGTACTTTTGTGGTCTTTCCAGCTGTTGCAGGTGTCTTGTAAGGTACATCCCAAATGGGGCATTGTATTCCATAATGGGTCTAATAAGTGATGAGTAGAGAGGCACAATAACCTCCTTTGTTCTGGATGAGAACCCTTTTGAGATTAGGTGGGCCACATAGAAGAATTTTCTAACCACCTTGGCAATATGATTATCAAAGGAGAGATTGCTATCTACTTGGGTCCCCAGATCCCTTATTACTTTTTCTGTATTTAGGGAACTATCACCTATGTGGTAGTTCACGGGTACTTTGTTTTTTCCAAAGGGGATGACTATGCACTTTTTGGCATTCAGCTTGAAGCCATGATTTTGACACCTGGTATCCGTCTCAGTGAGACCCTTCTGGAGGGTGTCTGTATCAGCCGGAGAATCAATTATGGCCTCTAGTTTGCAGTTGTCTGGAAACTTGGTTAGCCAAAGTCCTCCTGTGCTTGCCTGTATCTCTGAGAAGTATATACCGAACAGGAGGGGTTCTATGACTAAGCCCTAGGGGACGCCACTTGTAACCAGTTTAGAGTCAGACCTAGAGTCTGCAACTCTCACCGTGTGGGTTCTGTCTGTGAGCCAATTTGCAACCCATCTCGTGACGTAGGGGTTAATGTTCAGGTTGGTGAGTTTGTCTATAATACCAGAATGGGGAATGGTGTTGAAAGCCTTTGCAAGGTCTAGGTAGGCTGTGTGGACCTCCTTACCCTCATTTAATGCCTTAGCAACTGTCTCAAAGAAGTCCACCAGGTTTGGGAGGCATGATCTGCCCTTAACAAAGCCAAACTGGGTGGTGTCCAAAGTTTGGAGGTTCCCAATGTCTCTGCTAATGAGTTCCATGATGATGCGCTCCATAACCTTGCAGACCAGGCTAGTCAGGCTTATAGGGTGATAGTTCCCAGGGTCCGTTGTGGCACCACCTTTGTGGAGTGGGATAACTATTGCTGTGTGCCACTCTGTGGGTACGTAGCCTGTCGAGAGGCTGAGTTTGAACAGTGTGTTTCGGTGAGGTGATAGTTCATTTTGGAGCTCTTGTAAGACATAGCCTGGGACACCGTCCGGTCCCATTGGGGCTGTGTTTTTAGCTTTGGATAGGGCTATTTTAACCTGTGTGTTGGTTATTGCCAGGGCCTTACATTCTTCTGGTATGGTTATGGGCCCTTTAGGGGTTGAGAGGGGTGTGAAGTTTGCACTGAACCTTTCTGCCAAAATGTTGGCAATATCAGTCAGTTCAGTGTATTTTGTGCCATTCTGCACCAACAGAGCAGATCTGAGAGTTTCTACTCAGGTTCTTGACATAGCTAAAGAACGCTTTGTGGTTATATTTGGAGTCCTTGGCAATTTTTCTTTCGAAGCTAGCCATAGATGATGTAATGAGGGATCATAGTTTCTTGCTGATACTGATCAGGGATGTCTTTCCTTCTAGGGATTTTGCTCTTATCTGTACTAGTTTCCTCCTTATGTTGTAGAGCCTGTTTATGGCAGGGGTCCACCAGACTGGTTTCCTTTTCTTGGAGGAGTGAGTCTTGGTTTTACTTGGGATAGCACAATCCATGCATTCCTGCAGATGATCATAGAGTGCCTCTGTAAAGGTTTCAGCAGCTTGGACAGCATTGTCCATTGGCGTGGGTGCTGTGAACCTTTCCACCTCGGTCTTAAGCAATGTGAAGTTTTCTTTAGAAAAGTTTTTCACAGTGGTTTCCTTGATTGAGGTTGGGGGAGGAATTTAAATATCCAGAGTGATTAGTCTATGGTCTGATCTAACCAGCGAGGGGTTGATGTCAGGTGTGGAACACCGGTCGCCCATGTTGGTGATGACCAGGTCCAATATGTTGTTCCCTCTGGTGGCAGTGCTGACCAGTTGATCCAGGATGTTCAAGTTTATAAATTCTAGGAAGCACTGGGAAATGGAGTTAGTACTTGAGTAGTTCTCCCAGTTAATGTTTGGGTAGTTGAAATCACTCAGTATTAGGGTGTTTGGTAGGACCTTCATATTTCCCAATGTCTCCAGAAATGCAGAATGGGGGTCCTGGGTCTTGGTGGGTGATCTGTAGCAAGCTACAATTTGGATTGCAGTTTTGCCCGTTGTTAGTTGCCCTTGGATGATCTCTGATGCATCGTGCTGCACCACTAACCTGGAGGTGTGAGTATCCTTGATGAATATGGATACACCCCCGCCTTTTGTGTTTCTGTCAGGGTTCTGTGGTGAAAGGTATGGTATGAGGTAGAGCCTGGTAGTGCTGGGGTGCTCTCTGGAGCCTTAAACCAGGTTTCTTTTACTGCACAGATATCGATGTTCTCCATACTGAGGAGTGACTCGAGTGTGTGCATTTTGAGGTTTAGACTTCTGGCATTGAGCAGCATTACCCTCAGTTTTTGGTTACTTGTGCTATTTATGGTGGTGAGTTTGTTTTTGAGCATTGCCTAAAAAAGGCACTACGGGGGTGGCAAGACCCTTTGCCAGTATTTGAAAGCCTAAGGGTGACAGGTGCAAGCCATCTCTTGTGAAGCAACGTGACTTGTTGAGCACGTCATCCAAGGCAGACAGATACTGGATCCCCTTTGAATGACAAATAAACAGCCTCTGCTAGGCTTAAACCCAGGACCCTACACACCATAGGCAACATGAATTACCACTAAGCCATGACAGATATATATGTGGAGGTGGTCTCTCCGATCCTAACTTCCTGGGTACTGTCTGTGAACTAGGTGGCTGTCCAATAAGTTGCTCGTGGTTTTTTCCTAATTCTGTGAGTTTGTTTACAATCCCCAAGTAGGGTATTGTATCAAAGGCCTTAGCTAGGTAAAGCTAGGCAGTAGGCACCATTTTGCTCTCATCCATTGCCTTGGTGACCTTCTCCATGAAGTCCATCAGGTTCAGTAGGCATGACCTGCCTTTGATGAAACCATACTAGGTCAGGTCCAGTGTCTGAAGGTTTCCTATGCCATTGTCATGTTTCATGTCATGTTTCATATTGTCATTAAATATTCCCAATTATAATTCTTTCTAAGTCTTTGTATATGAGACTAGTCAGAGTAATGGGTTTTTGGTTCCTGGGCTCAGTTGTTGGTCTGCCCTTGAGTAGAGGGATGACTGTTATATTCTTCAATTTATGTAGCATTGTTAACAAATTCACATTAAATAGTGACTCTAATTGGCCAGATAAGTCATATTTTAGGCTATTTAAGCGATATCCTGTGATATTATCACCACCCATCGAAGCTGTATTATTGGCCTTAGGGAGCGCATTTATGACCTGCCCCTACTGATAGTAGGAGGGGTTATGTCAGATGGTATTTCCTGGAGGCAGCTGGGTGGTGAGAGGCGGTAAAGTTAGGGCTGAATTTGTCAGCCAGAAGATTTTGCTATACCTCCTGGTTCTATGAATTTGACTCCATTTACCAACTGTTCGGCACACTGTTGTGTGCTGATTTTGAGGTTTCAGACATAGCTAAAGAAGGCTTTATGGTTGTCCTTAACCTGGGACACTATCTTTACCTCTAGCTTTGCTTAGTTGGACTTAGTTAGTCCTCTTAGCTGTCTTTCAGTTTGATTATAGAGTTTTTTATATTTTTCATTGTTACATTTCCTAATTTTAGCTATGACTGTTTTTTTCTTTTGTTGTACAACCTGTTTAATTTTAGATTCCACTATAGTGGTTTGTTTTTTGAGTTAGTTTTGGACTTACTTTTAGTAGGCACAGCAGCCTGTATGCAGTCATTGACATGGTTACATGGAGGTTCTGTGAATAATTCCACATAGGCTGCTTTGTTATCTGAGTTTGGATGGGCTGTAATTTTGACAGGTTATCACTTAATAAAAGATAGTTTGCCTTGGAGCAGTTTTTAAGTGTTGCTGTTTTACTGAGATTACAGAATTGACATGATATGGGGGTGAGCATTCTCCCATATTTGTGAGTACCAATTCCAATATGTTTGTACCTCTAGTATGCATATGCAATAACTGGTCCTGGATCTTTGTGTTTACAAAGTCTAGTAATCTCTGTGCCTAGAAATTTGGGATCATATATGATTCCCAGTTTATACAGGGATAATTAAAGTCACCCATGAGTATGGTATTTGCTTGAATGCTGACTTTCTCCAATAGGTTTAAGCATGAGCTGTGAGTTTCATGTGCAGAGAGGATGACCTATAGCTTGCTAGGAGATGGTATGGGATTTTATCTGTGGTAATCTGAACATGGACGAAGTCCAGTCCATCATATTGTTTAACCAAGGTAGAGGCATGCTTGTTATTGATGCATCGGTGCAGATGCTGGTCTAAATTTGCAGAAGGTACTGAAGCTTTGCACTGCTGGGGTACTCTATGCACCTTTAAACCATGCATCTTTAACTGTACAAATGCCCTCATTTTCTAAGGTCAAGAGAACCTTAAGGGAGTGGAGCTTCTTCTTTTGACTCTTGGCATTAAACAGTAACACCTTTAGACATCCTTGGTTAGATTCTGTTATGTCAGAATATTTGTCATTTTCTCATTGCCTAAGAAAGGCTCTATGGAGCAGGACAATGTTTTAGCCAATATTTGAAAGCCTAGAGTGGATAGGTGAAGACCATTCCATGTGGAATTCCATGCAACACGGATTAATAGTAGGCTGACTAAGGATGCTTTTTGGGGATAGAGACTGAACTAGGCTATAAAATACTAACCATGTTGTCCCACACTGACAAATACTGACCCTCCTAGAATGACACCATAAACTAAGCTAATTATTAAAGTCAGTCATCTTCTCTTCATATTGTGGCATTATCCTTCATGAAAGTAGAATGCTGACCAACGATAGGCACATACCAGCCTGTGACACATAGTGTTAGAGTTCTATAATGTCTCTGTTCATATAGTCTAGGGAGGTATATTTCAGGTCATTTACATCTACATGGACTATGAATGAATCATACTGGTACCTGTGGTGTAATGACTTGAATGTATGTGTAACTTGGCAGATCCTAGCCTCTGATAGGCAACTGACCATTATTTTCTCCTTGTTCAGCCTGGTGAGTGGGACATCAGCACATAGTTGATCTACATATGACTAGAGTCCTGGGTAGAGTAATGGCTTGACTTATGGGCTTGGTAGTTGAGGCTCCACTGAGTGTGGCTGTATATGTATTGATGGGTGTTGTTTCTGTTGAGTGCTTTTAGGGTTTGTTGAGGATATTTATTGGTAGTGGAATGTCTAGGAGGTTTTTGGGATTTGGGAAGAGTGCATTTTAAGTGCCTCAGCATAAGTAGGTCTATGTGTGCGGTGTGTTCTATGTGTGGTAGGTGTAGCATGTGTGTTTCTGTCAACCAGATTGTTATTGTGAGTGCTTCCATGAGAGAGTTTTCCCTCCAGAGACATTGTGTATATACCTCTCACACATACTGTATTTGTTTCTTTGAGGATTTAATGGTTGTCAGTGAATATTAGACAATTGTTATATTGTCTCAATATACCTATAGCCACCAAACTGACTGTGAAGAAATTAGGAAAGTATATATTCATTATGTTGGGTCCTTTAAAGGGTGAGCTACAATGGTGTGGTGCATTTTGGGCTATTAGCGGGATGAGTAGTTGTGTTTTTGGGGCTAGAGGCTAGACTAGTATATATAATACTAAACTCAAAGGGCTGTGCTCCTAAATGTACAAACTAGCTGCTCTGTGCTACTACATGTGCATATCAGTTGCTCTGCACTCAATGAGTTACTGATACAGTTTCATAGGTGGCTTTATAGAGAAAATTTGTTTTTATGTGTCTGCACCTATATAGGGTAATACTAACCACCACTGAACAATGGACAGAGGTATGCAAATGTACCAAATTAATACAGCCACTAAAAAACAGAAGAAATTGGCTTCTAAGCTCTCTGGACAATAAATCAACTACACTTACAGCTTTCTTGTGTCTTTCCTAACTCAGATCAGGCCACCACCTAATGCCACTAGATGGACTATCCCAGTCTTCTTAATGTAAGAACACAAAAAAGATGGTTTGACAAAGTAATACTACAACAGAACAAAACAATTTAAACTACATGGCAAGGTGATTTCAAGTATTAGGGACATTAAAACTAATTTAAAGTGCAAAATCAACAAATAAAGCCAAAATAAAGCAGTACGACACTAAAACAGTTAACTGAAGTGCAAAATAAGTAAATAAATCCTTTATGTGGCAATGATGGTGCAGTATTAATCCACTCCCTCTCAGATAGTGATGAAAGCAGCAAGCAGATGGGAGCTCTAGGAAAAAGAACAGGAGACAATTTATGGTAAAGGAGGTCTAAAACAATATTGGTTTTCTAGGTGGGCACTTAGTGTTATGGATCTAAGAAAAACAATGAGTGTAAAAGTACTTACATAGCTTTCATAACAGACAACAGCAATGAAAGAGGGGGAGGAAGGGACTTTGGCAGTCAGATTACCATAAGGAGCAGAAGCCAAAGACACAGCCTTATAAAAATACTTCAGGAAAAGAGTGGGAGGGCTGGGGAAAAATTCAAGTTGAAAGATACAGACTAACTAGAGAGATATCCAATCAAATAAATCCAGTACTGGAACTGTAGTCCTATGACCCTGAGCCACAGGTCAATGACCCCTGATAGGTTAGAATTTTAATCCTCAAACAAAACCAAGAAGACCAACTGTGCCTGCACACACCAAGGAAGCACCAAAACGAATTGAAAATCCATACTTTATTCGGACATAACTGAACTGAGTGCTTTCATCTACAGACTTCTTCAGAGTTAATACAGCAAGTGAAATGAGTGCAATTTATACCAACAGAGAATTAATCACATGACAACACATTACCATAGAAACCCTATTAAACTCCCTAAACAACCATTTACCTAAACTTAAACTATAAATTTAAGTATAAATACATTCCTAAACAGTACACATTAGAAAGTTTGTTAAAAATTAGTAAAAATAAATAAATACATTTAGACCATATAATACCTCAATTTTTTAAGATACTGGTAATGGACACCTGGTCATTAAGTCCAGGAAGTTTGCAAGCATCCAATTTTAATTGCCAAACAAGTACTTTTGCCTCTAAAATGTCTTCCCATGGGCCTTCCCTTGGGTTAGGCACCAGACAATCAAGCCCAAAGAAAAGAAAACTGTGGTATGGATTACTTGCAATATGTTTAGCAAGGGAATTGTTCAAATTATTTTTCCTAATGTTTAAACAATGTTCGTAAATACGTTCTCTAATTTTCCTTTTAGTTTTACTTATGTAAAAACTAAAACTTTTTGAACATTTAGTGAGGTAAACTATGCCTGAGGTATTAAAATTTCAAGGGAATGTACTACTAATAGTACTCCCTTTAATGTTGACATTATCCGCCACTAACATGTACTTACATTACCTGCAAATTCCACATCTAGTTTTACCTGATTTTCTGGAAAATCTCAACTTCCAAAGATTATCACCACTTTCTAACAAGTTCTTCAAGGTGCTACCCTTCTTATAAACAACTACATGTCTATTACCTATTTTGTCTACCAGTCCGTTAAAACAGGAAAAAGTTCCCCAATTTTTTATTAAAATATTTCTAATATGGTTGTCTTCAGCATAATATTGCATAACCAAACTTGAGGGGCAGTGCTCATTCCCTATTTTTGTGTTGTTGACCATTTCATTAATGTCTAAAATCTGAGATTTAACCAAAGGGCAAATAATTCCATCCTTCCTTTCTTGTTCAATGCCAGCTCTTATTTTCAACACTAAATTCCTAGGGTACACCCTGTTTTCAAACATTCCACCCAACAAGTCACATTCATCCCTAAAAGTATCATCATTAGATACCATCCTTGCTAACCTCATAAACTGCCCCCTTATTATACATTTCTATGGTTGTTTAGGGAGTTTAATAGGGTTTCTATGGTAATGTGTTGTCATGTGATTAATTCTCTGTTGGTATAAATTGAGCTCATTTTGCTTGTTGTATTAACTCTGAAGAAGTCTGTAGATGAAAGCACTCAGTTCAGTTCTGTCCAAATAAAGTGTGGATTTTCAATTTGTTTTGGTGCTTCCTTGGTATGTGCAGGCACAGTTGGTCTTCTTGGTTTTGTGTGAGGTTAGAAGTTTAGATACTTTAGCTTAATGTTTCAATGGGGGCTGAAGTAGACACAAATAACCAGGGAACAGAAAGGTACTGCAATGGAAAGTTAAGTAGGTAAATGATAAGCATATTGTTGACCCTAACAACAAAACTGCAATATAAACAGCTGTAAAAGCATTGGAATACCAGTCCTGGAGCAGAAATTACAATATTGCCACTACTGCCATTCTACCATTAAGGTACCAGACTATGCAAAAGTTTACCAGTAATGCTGTTTATGAAAAGAATGCAGTAATAAATGACTAAATGATGCTCACATCCGGTAGTAGTTCACAGTTCTGCCACAACTATGAATGAAACTACAAGACTAAGGCCCTAGACATGGTACAAAATACAAGCAGCTAGCTTTTATAAGTAATTATACTAATAGACATAGAAGCACAGTATAAAGTATAATGTATAAATAATGCTAAGATCTCACAGTAATTCACAATCTTCCCAAAACTGCAGATGATACTACAAGATTAAGGTTCGAGAACAAACCCAAAAAAATTAAGCAATAACTGTTTTGGCTAAAACATGACAAAAATCAGAAAACTACAAAATTATCACCACACAGGTAATCATTATAAGTGCAGCTTAAAATATTTAAGCAGAACTGAAATAAAAGTTTTTTTTTTCTTTCCTTTTTGATGAAAAACTTGTTTTTTATAATTCAGAGCTTTCTACACTACTCAGAGTCTTGAATAAAAGACCATAAATACTAGGCTATCTGTGTGCAGACTATTACAAGTTTAGCCAATAACCAGAGGTTAGTATCAAACCCTTACCTTGTGCCTTTTCAGGTAAAAACTTAACTATTATCCAAACCCTTACACTTTATATTCATATGATTCAGGTTTGCCTGGTTTTATAGCTAGTTTGATGAAAGGTGCACAGTAGCTATTTTTAGTGCACAAATATAAATGTATTAAGCATTTTGTTGATATAGTACATTGCATATGTAGTTTAAAACTATATGTTAAAAGCTTTTTATTGCATTTTTTCCATGATATAATTAATTACAGATGCATATGACCTTATGATATGCATTTATGAATAATAACTGTTATATTCATTTTATAAATCATATCCATTAAACTATTATGTTTTCATGGTGGAGTATACATATTAATGGTACTCACTCTACTGTAACTACTTTTTCTGTCATGTGGCACACATCTATATACTAAAATAAAAAGTCACGCTACCCTCCAGTCCTATCTAACCTTCCACTCTCACTGAATTCCTTTCATAGCCATTCCATTCAGTGAAATAGGGATACTTTTAATAGTAATATGTGTCGGATTAATCCCATGAGCATGAAAAATTCACCCATATGCAAGTGCCCTTTATGCTTCTTTCTCAATTTCTATATACTAAACAACTGCATATTTTAACTTCCAGCATTTATGCCATATTATAAATTACTGTACCACTGAAACTCATAGTCATTAACTGAAAATATAATATTTCTGGCAAAAATATGTAACAGCAATCAAGACCCTCCAAAGGACTGCATAAAAATATGTTTGATATATTTATATGTTTACTATAGCCTATAAGAGTGTCTCATTCAGTGCTTTACTCAGCTTGTTTCATAATGTGCACAATACTATGGGACTTCAACATCCTACATTAATACTTCCTGACCTCCAAGATATTTTATTAAAACCATCCCAGGTATAGTCACTATTCATGTTCCCAGTATAATCTGTACATGACTAACACAGGGATTAATATGACAGACTCAAGAAAGTTTCTTTCTCTAATTAATTCATCCCACATTCACTTGTCAGTATATACTTTCATTCCATCTATTTTTAGATTTCAAAAGTAAAATGCATAAGAAATAACATCCCACATATACCTGTAGCAATTTAATCTAGCTTTTTCTTTGTGTAAACACAGCTTCAAAAGCTGCACAGTGTACATCACAGTACCTGAATTAATCTGCAAATTTCTAATAGTTTCTGGAGCTGAAAGTTCCCCCACTGTAGATTTCAGCCCATTCTGTTCTGCCCTTGCTATGCTTGGGGTCCACTCCTCTCCCCTATCCTACTCCCGATGCTCACCCACCCCCACTCCATCTACTTTTATACTCATCTAGCACAACTCTTCACACCTATTAGCAAATCATCCTCCAGTAAACTCCACCACCCAAAAAAGCAACCTGCATACCTACCTCCTATCTCTCCATAAATCACCAAAGCTGTCACCACTATCCAAATTATCCAAATCCATACCAATGATACCTTCTCTACCAACTCTAGGTATACTCCAAATCCTCCTTTACCTCCATCACCAAACCACTACTTATCAACTCCTCACAAACATACCTCATAACTAATAAATAAAATACTAGAATGTTTCAACTCCACATTCTCATTAAAATGCCTTATTTACATGTTCCCAAATCCTGCTTCACACAACCAAGTACTTTCTTTACTGTGAAGTACCTACCATATATCATACTCCATTTTAGAATGCATCTTTCTTATGTAACCATCAAAACTGTTGTTATCCTATTCACGCATATCACAACCTTACAATCGCACATGCAGCCTCTTAATTTTCCTCCCATAAATGCAACAATCCTTTACAACATCACGGTTTTCAACTATATCTTCTGAACTGTTTCTGCATTCACTACTAAACACGCACATATCTTTAAACACATAAAATCCAATAAGGTATCACAATCCACCTACATATACTACAAAAGCCTAAATATTTCTACTCACACCAACATATTTCAGCTAAAGTTTTTCAAAGTGGTGACATCTACCCTAACAGTGGTTGATATAGCAATACTTAATCAAAACCAACCCCTCCATCTCACAACAACACAACTCCTTTCCCAAACCACAAATTAGGCTAAAATGTATTTCTTCTGAACATAAACATTCAAAGCATATGCAACAAAACCCAAGACCTCCACACATCCTCTTCACATTATAACCATGACATAGTTATTTCAACTGAAACTTGGCTAAGGCCAGAAATAACTAATAATGAAACAAGCCTCCCAGGTACAACAGAATCTGAACAAACAGACTCACAAAAAAGGAAATGGAGTAGCAAAAATCTTTAAGAACAGCCTAGAACTAGCCTAACACACTCAAAATACCCCAAAATTCTTATTACCCATCTCAAACTCAATAATAGCAAATACATTTACCTAATATGACTTTACATCCCCCCACAAAATAACCTATTTACAACCGAAGAATTTCTACAGTGGCTAAACAACAATATAAATACAGAGACTAAACTCTTGGGTGACATAAATGTTTATTGGAAACAAATAAACAATACCACACCTAACCTAAACTTATTTGTGTTCTCCCAACTAATAAATTTCACAAAAACAAGTATAGAAAATATACTGGATTGTTTTCTCACCAAAACAGACATTAGAAAATTCCGAACAGAATAACCCCAAAACTTTACTGGCAGTCTTTAAAGTCACTGATCAACCCTGGTCAAATCTCTACCACCACCCCCAACAACCCCCTCACAACAACACCCAGGTAACACAGCAACTCAATTCAACATTGACAGTATGACCAACACCCATTATTAGCCATCCAAAAGACAAACAGGAAACCAGGATCCCTCTATAAGGCAAATAATTCCTTAATGATCACTCCAAGAAAATAATACCACAAACATATCTACTATTGTCACTACTGTATGCCTTTCCCATCTTTATAAACCTTAACACAACCACCAAAAAGAAACTAGAGGTGGCCTTATAACAAAATTGCAAATTTCGCAACCAATCTTCCCCACAAAAAACTCCACTGCACAGATCTAAAAAGCCTTATCTTGCTAGAACTTACAAACTACCTCCACTACTCCCAACTTACCATAGTCCTTAAACTAATACACTCCCCAGAAAATTGCCCAGCTCAGAAAGGAATACTACAAGCCATTACTACTAATTGAGTCCTACAGTCCAACAACAAAACTCTACTATCCATCACAAGATCAAATGAAAGTGCAAGTAACTCATTAAACTCTAACCAGATTGCAAAAACCTGGAAACAAATCTCCCCTGAAATAAAACAGATAAACACTATAAATAGCTTTAAGGTGTCATTGAAGAAATACTAAACAACCGATTGTGCTTTTGCAATACTCTAGGCTGAACCCCAAAAACATAGCCACACTCCTCTTTCTAATTTCAGTCTATTAACTCTATCTTTCTTTTCTCTAACTTACACACATTTTTTTTCTTTTACACTAATATAATTACAGTATAGTAACACCCAAATGGACCTCTGCTACATTTGTCATGCTTTTACATGCTTTCCACTCCAGCCTACAACCCACTTCTTCTCCCCTATAAGAATTGTACTTCCAAGTACCATTGATATATCTATTTCTTTCATACATGCTTTTAACTTCTATCTGTCCCACTCTCTAAATATATAGTACCCTACTAAAATTCTTCTTTCCTTAAATACACCCTCCATTATAATGCTTTTATTTCATGTGCTATCCATCCTTACACATTCTAATTAAAAATCTCACTAGATAATTTAACAACACTTAAATGTCAAATCTCTCTGCAATTAACTACCTCATTTTTCAATAACTGAAATGTGTACACTGCATTATCCTATGTAATGTGATATTATATAACTCACTGTATTGTCTATATTGTATTATATATTTTTTGTTATGTAATGTATTTTTTATTATCTATGGAGCTTTCATCCCCGGGCCTCCACTGAAAATGGGAAAAATTCAGTCAAAATTTCCTAGTAAATGAAATACATAATAATAATAATAATAATAATAATAATAATAATAATAATAATCTCTTTGCTGGGCATCTCAGGCCAATTTGCCTGATCTTAAAGACAGTCTCCTTTTGCTTTTGGGCATTTGTATGGACAGAAAGGGGATCCCAAACAATGTTTGGGTTGCATCCTTAACTATATTTACAGCCACTTTAATGATTATTTTTAAACACTGGAGTGAATATCAGGTGGATTGAAGCAGGGAGATGGTTTATTTACAAAGGGCACTGAATGTACTTGAAAACAGATCATTTGACATAGATCTCTCTTTACTATTGGCAATCAAAGTTTGTGTAGTCTTCCTATTTTACAGTTATATTCATAATGGCGCATATGTTAATATGCCCAATTATTGTTCTAAACATTTTTATTGTACTGCTTCTATTATTGACTGTTTTACTGTTTTAATGTGTCAATAAAGTTCCTACTGAAAAAAAAATAGTTTGAAGTCCCTGTGGTTTTGCTTCACTTAAACAAGAAGAAAAAGTCAAATAATGTCAAAGTTGTGCTGACTCTGAAATAGAGTTGCAGTTACTGAAAGAAATTACAATGCAATGCAACCTGAGCAAACCTTTCTCAGTAAAGGAAACAATTCAAACTTATTTTCTTGTCAAGGAAAAAAATAAGTTTAGTCTAAATCTTAATATTCAAAGTTGACAAAAATAATAGTTCCCAATCAATTGAGAAGGCAAATTCCATGAAAGGATATACCACATGGGGATAGTAAGGTACAAGGAAAGATCATAAAATGCAATGTTCTGGCCAGGGAAAACTCAGTCAAGCAGGGCAAGTAGTGTGGAGCTATTACATACTCAGCTGGTATCACAAAACAATCCAGAAGAAGAAATGTTAGCAGGTACCATCCATAGTCATCTAGGTTATCTAGTGATATGGCTCATAAAAGCAGCAAACTGGTTATAGGCTAGTACATGGAATTATTTCATTTTAACAAAGGCAAAAAGTGATGCTCATAAGTTTAATACAAGTCTATTAAGAAGCTTAATATGAGTGATTAAGAAAACAAATTATGCTTAATTAACTTACTCATTATAGGAATCTCATAAAGAATGCCAATGTCTAGTATGTTTAGGGGCTTTTAGAGAAAACTGTGAATGTTCTGGGTGTTGGGAATGACAAACATTTTGTGAGAACTGTCCAGTGATAAGGTTCACAAGGCACCTATTCTGCATACTCCTTTATCTCCAGAAGATGAAGCTGTAGATGTACCTGTTAAGTGAAGGCATAAATTAATTACCATGATTAGACATGTTCTAGATCTTTCAAAGAGTGGCATATGCAGTTCTTTGGGCCTGCATACATTGTATATCAATGTTTATATCATGTTATTGGAAGATGAAAATAGTGAACGCTATTTCATCTAACCTAAAATATCTAACCCACATAATATCGAACATTCAGAACAACAAATTTTTTCCTTGGGAAAAAATTTGCTATTCCGAAACACATACACACAACACAAGCACACCTAAAAACATCAATACACACACACATACACTTATAATCCTACAACTAACCCTACACTAAACTATACATACACTACTATCTATCCACTTACTTTAACCCAAACCCTAACCCTAAGGTCCGTCACTATCGCACACTTACCTAACCTGTGCCCTAACCTTAACTCACTTAACCCACCCCTAAACCTAATTCACCTAACCCGCGCCCTAACCCTAACTCACCTAACCTGTGCCCTAATCCTAACAACCACAAAATCATACACTTACCTGAACCTGACCCGTATATCTCCACCACAGTGCTGAAAATAGTGAAGCCACAGAACCTGCCAACCAAATTTTTTCCCTAGGAAAGAATTTTGTGTTTTGCTTTTTAGCGTTCGATTAAAATGGGTTGATATTAGAACATTCAAAGTTTTAAAACTTTGGTGTTCTAATATAGACCCGTATATCATGGTTAGCTTTGCTGGCACAGACTGATAAAGCCCTGACTACAACCCAGACCTATTATTTTGGAGCTGGGTGCCAGGAAGATGAACGATGAGGCACTGCCTGCTTACTTCTTCAAGAAGCAATGGGGTGAAGGATGTGCATGGGATATTTCTGTTTGACAAGCCCCCAGCCTTGATATTAGTGTCATGATGAAAACCATTGATGTAGTAGCTGGGTGGGCAAAGAGGAATGCACTGCAATGAAGGTAAGTGGCATTTACCTCACAGAAGGACTTGGGTCTACTTTAGGACCTTGAAAGTTTAATAGCTTGAATGCATATGGATCGAACCATATGCATCGAACTATTAAACAATCAAAGTCCAAAAAAAAAAAGTACACAAAAAAATAGTTTAAACTAGTGTAGGCAGGGGGGCAACCCCCCCTGCACCCCCCACATGGGAGGCTGCACCTCCCACACACCCCGCTAGTTAAATATACCAACTCTGAGATTGCACTACATTGAAGTAAATGGAAATCTTTCCTTTTACATTTTAGATGTTTTGCACTTTCGGTGTACTCATGTCGAGAATATCATATTCGATATTCTTGGACTTCGAGCACATAAAGTAGACCCAAAGGACTGCATGCCCACCTAAAAGATATTAGTCCTACATGTCAGAAGAAGATAAGGCTTAATGGAAAAGCCCAACTGGTCACAGTATAACAGCTTCAACTTCTATTTTCTTCTGTCTAACTCATGGGAGCATTCGTATTCCAATGACCAAGAGATCTTCCCATCCAGATGGACAGGATACATCTGGCAAAATGATGTATCTGAGGTAACCCCCAAATGCAGTGGCCTTGGGTAGAAAAACAGCAATGGCTGAGGAAATTAATTAATGGGTAACAGGTAGAAAAGAAGACAGTGTTAACTCTAAGTCCCCAGGGAGATCAAAGTTCCAGAAATGTACATAATGCTACATATCAGTCAGTCAGCTGACTAAGCAAATAAAATAATTCCCATTATTTTACTTTTCCAGCAGTGTTTGTATTATGTATCCTGTTTTCCTGGCATCCTTATCAGCAATTTTCCAAATGACCTTTCTTCCATTAAGTTCTCTGATATGACTACTTCATTTAATTTTTCAACATACATTAGTTTCATTACTTCTCCTTCAAGTATTGTCTCTTTTCTGTGATGTGTTTTTCATATTCATTACTTAACATTTACAAATATTGAACTTAACTCTCCATGGCTCTGATTATTTTTCAGTTTACCAAATCCCGTTTTTACAAATTATAACCCATTAAAATTGAGTCTGTTGTACAGCATAGATATCTTGTAAAATGCATATTTTATTTCTTTCTGGTGATCTGCAATATCACAAGAAATTCATTAAAATGAGTAGCACAATGTAAAGGACCACATAACACTCTGACTAGCAGTAATTCTTTGTCCACTGTATGCATTATTACATTTTGTATGTATTAATCTATTTTTCACCTAATATTTTACCTATGTTATCATTGCTAAGTCTCACTCGAAGACGGTCTAATTGTGCATATATTAGCTTTGCAGTAGCATGTCAAAAGCTCTGCAAATGACTGAGTAGACAATATTTTCAAGCCTTCTCAGGCTAAAACCCTAAGATCTTGGACAGAAAATATTATTTGATTCATGTTACATAATCAACTAGGATGATGAAATAGTATAGGACTGGGAACTTTGCCAAGTCAGACTACAAGGTGCGGTTATTTATTCCTTTTAAAGATATTTTACTGAGCTTTTTCTTGCTGATATAACAACTAATGCCATACAGAAACATAAGAAATGAATGATTAAAAGAATAAAACAGTCATGCATATGAAGACTTTCTTCCTATCATATATCAGGTCTATATCAGATTGTCGAATGCTGATAACTTCAAAGCTTCAAACTTTGAACTTGAAAGTTCGAATTCTAAAAATGTTGAACGTCAAAATAAAAACACTCAAAACCCAAAACAAAAAAAATGCTCTATGCAGGGGGCAAGGCCCCCTGCACTCCCACATCTCCTGCTACTTAAATATACCAACTCTGAGATCGCACTACCATGCAGTAAAGGGAAATCCTCCCTTCTAACACTCTATGGTGATCTCCGTTATATGTTTCAAAGTTTTTTACACTTCAAACTTTCAAGTTCGAAGTATAGTGCTTCGAACTTGTCAGCATCCGACATTATGATATAGACCCCATATATCACATTCATTGTAATGCAATGAAGATCATACTAAAATTTAACTCTACATACAGCAAAAGAAAGCAAACAGAATAGGACAGATTAAAAGATTAAAATCAAGTGTAATAATAACAATAAAATACTTAACTAAATATTAAGGATGTTATTTCCATATATTTCTAATAACATAGCAATTTTAACAACAACAAAAAAATAAAATAAACTACTTAGCTACTTTTAGCCAGATGTTGAAATTATCCCTTTATTGCTTTATGCAAATGTTAAAAATATCATTGCTTTAAAATATAAAAGTGATAATTAATTCTCAAAAAGAAAGGACAGCTTGACATTTCCAATTCCTAGTTATGTTTTTCTAACTGCAGCCAGTATACTTTGAAGTAAAATGATTTACTTACTTTCAAAAATACTGTGAATGTGTGTGCATTAATAAGGCTAAAAATCAGTAATTCTTTAGCTATCAAGCCATAAAGATAAACAAATTTTCTTAATATCAAATTACTTTTTTTAATTTATCACTACTACAAAAAGTATCCAAATCAGCATCTAATATTTTTTCAACAATAAGGATCATCATTAAGTATTTTACTAATTCTCTTGTGAATATAAAAATCTCTGTAAAAAATCTATGTGCAGGTCTTCCAAAATGATAAAAAACTCATCACCACAGAATATCTCAAAATAATAGATATTTCACTGGCAGACATGTGTAGATATCAAAGTCTTTCATATAATCCCATTCAATAATTTGATAAACGATTAATCCAAAAACAGTTAATATAATATTGACAAATAACATATGAAAGGGAAAGATTTATTCAAAAGTGCAATAAAACATAACAACTTAGGAAGCTTATTTATATCAGAAATTGATATCTCATTAAATTTCTGATATAAAATATTTCTCAAACATATTTTTTACCAATCATTACTTCAAAAATTAATTTCAGTGAGCAAAACCTTTATTATACTTAACTTTCTTGCAATTACTAATGATATCCATAAAGTCAAAAGAGAAACAGACCAATATTTCAGTTATATCTATATCTATCTATATCTGTCTATCTTTAAATATATATATATATATATATATATATATATATATATATATATATATATATATATTAACATTAATTGTATATGTTTCTTCATATTTAAGCATTAAAATATTGCTAAAGCTAAAATGACAACTTTTAATTTTACATTTGAGAAGATGTAAGGGACCATATGAACACCTTAATAAACTAGGTCTTAAGAAGGATCTGACCAGTAAATAGTTATTTTAAATAATGTGCCAAATGGATAAGGTTCTCATTCAGAAAAAAACTACTGTCTCATTAGTCATAAATGTATCAAATAGACATTCTGAAATTAATTTGGGACTTTAATAAGGATATAGTTTTATTTTACTGCATTGCATTTATATTTGGCTAACTTGTCTCATTGTATGTAATAAAGATTGTTTTGAATAAAATACGCAATTTTGTAAGAAAACTGGGAGAGTGGTTCTGACAAACTATTTAGTACCTCATTAAGATAATTAACGATATATTAATAATTTATCTTTATGATACTTTTAATATTAGAAATTACTATTGATAAGTAGTTTAACTCCCTACAAAGCCAAATAAAATTAATTGTTGTTGTACTAACTTTAATATTTGTATATAATAATAATACAGTTTTTCTTATTAAACTGCAATTTAGATAAAATAAAATGTATATATTATGATAAGTATCAGTAGAGTCATCAGTATTAGACACTGATATTAAATCATCAGACAATTATGATAATTTAAATTTATTAGATTTATACATATATTAACATGGCAACCACATATGGAGTAAATAATTACAAATAGATGGAGTTCACACTAGACTTTATAAATATAATGTATAAATTATGGCAAAATATGAAAGCTACAATGACAATATATTCAAGTGCAACATTCTGCTTGCAATGTACACTGCAAACACATAAATTAGTCAGTAAGGAATTGTTATGCATACTTAGACATCTAAGCATTATTTTTTTCTAATTAGAGTTATCACTAGCTGGTATTGATGGTACATTAAAGGATTTAAGTAAAAAGGGTAGGAGCTGAGTATGGTTATAAGAATTTAGAGTTAAAGAACTACATAAAAGAAGGTGATGTGGGGAAACATGAGAATAAGGAAAGGAAAAATAACAGTTCACAATAATAGCATATGAATAACTTAGAATTGATTAGTGGGTATTGAAATATAAACTCCAAGAATGTATTGCAAACAAAGAAGGTGGATTAGAATTGGACACTAGTAAAGCAAAAGGAGGTAGGAAAAGAATTTGTTAGATGGAAGCAATTAGCTAAAGAGTGAACATTAGATGAAATGAGGAAGAGAGAGGAAGGGACTTGGGTTTAAGAAAATGAGACGATGGTATGGGTATGAAGAACTATATTAACAGCTTTGGGATGTTTCTGCAAAATGAATGTAAGTGAGGAATATTAAACTAATAAAGGCAGAGAAAATGGCAAAAGTTGTTGTTTCAACAGTAATGAGGCTGAGATGAATGTTGTTTAGTCATTTGGTTGAATCTGACTCTTTATGTCCTCAAGGACTTTAGCATGCCATGCCTTTTTGTCACAAACTGCTTCTTTCTTGCAAATTCATATTCATTACTTCAGTAAGCTGTCCATCAAACTTAATCTCTGCTGAATCCTTCTTCTTTTGTTTTCAGTCTTTCCCAGCTTCATTTTTGTCTTTAGTGAATCCCGTCTTTACACCATGTGGTCAAAGTATTTGAGTTAGTTTTCTCAAGTCTTCCAGAGAACAGTTTGGATTTATTTCCTTAATCATTGAATGATTTGATCTTGTTACAGTCCATGGAATTCTTAAAAGCATTCTCGGTCACTACAATTCAAATTCATCAATTTTTCAATGCAAAACCTTACTTATCTTCCAAGTGTCAAAGCCAAATATTGTTACTGGAAAAAAAAAACATATGTTTAACTATTCAGCCTTGTTTGACAATGAAATGCATTTTTACTTAAGCTATTATCCAGATTTGCATAGCTCTCCTTCCAAAAAGCAAGTGTCTTTTAATTTCATGGCTGTATTCACTGTTTGCAGAGATGTTTGAACCCTGCAAAATAAAATCTTTAAACTGCCTCTACTTCTTGTTTATCTATTTACGAAGGATTGATAGGGCTACATGACACAATTTTAGTTGCCTTGATGTTGAGCAGCAAGTGAGTTTTTACACTTCCTTCGTTCACCTTAATTAGCACTCTCTTCAATTCTTCGTCACTTTCAGCCATTATAGTGGCATCATTTTGCATATCTGAGCTTGTTAATCTTTGTTCCAACAATTTTGATTCTTACATCCATATAAATTGAATAAGTAAGGTGGAACTTTGTTGATATATTATGGACCTTTTCGTATCCTGAAATGATTTTATATACTGTTCTGTTACTGCTTGTTCTGCATTCAGATTCCACAGGAATCAATTAAGGTGACCCTGTTTCTCAATTCTCTAAGAACTTGATGTAGTTTGCTATGGTAATCACAGTCAAAGGTTTTAGTCAATAAAGCAAAATTAAATACTTTATTTAAACCCCCTCCTTTCTTTATTATCCAGAATTATATAAATTGATATTTTCCAGTCTAATGGAAAATGTTTTCCAAATTTGCTGACAAATACTAAGCAGCGGTTCAATCACTTACTTTTACAGGAGTTTAAGCAATTTAGGTAGAATTCCATTACTTTGTGTGACATTATTAGCAAGGCTTTCTAGGGACCATTTAACTTCACTTGCCAGGATGTCTGGCTCCAGATCATAGAACATGTCATCATATGTCTCTGGGTTATTAGAATCTTTCTTATCTGTTTTCTTTGTATAGTTCTGCTACTTCTTCATTATGCTTCTCTTATATCCGATCAATCTTTTTCTTTAATCATACCCAGTTTTACCTAGAAGTTTCCCTTAGTATTAGCATTTTCCTTAACAGATCACGTGTTTGTCCCGTTGTATTCTACTATTCCAGCTCTTGCTCAGTTCATTTAACATGCATCCTTATCTTTCTTTGTTATTCTCTGAAACTTTGCATTTAGTCTGACATACTTTTTATGCTTTCATTGCTTTTTGCTCTCTTTTTCTTTGTCATTTCTGAAGGCTCAATAGACAGCCATTTTAACTTTTGATAATCTTTCTATTTGTACCATTTTTGAAGCCACTTGTTAGACAATATCATGAACTTCTGCCAATAGCTCTTCAGGTGCTCTATTTAGCAGGTTCATTTATTTATTTATTGACATTTGGTAACCAGGAAAGCCCAACTGGGTCACCCATTTTCAGCATAGGCTCAGGGAGAAAAGCATCAGTATGGTCATTAACAGATAATACAGTATAATTATACAATACATTAGATATAAGCAAAGGATCCTAACATTGTTTCAAGATGCAATCAGATAGTTTAGAGAATACAATATTTCTATGCATCAGTTTAAAGGGTATATATCTTACAAGTATGTATTACGTAAGGAAATAATAAAAAAACAGAATGTCTGGTAGGGATTTGTGGGGAAATGGATTAATACTTTATAGGAATAGTATTACAAGAGATGGATAGGTTTGAGTAAAGTACAATAGATAGGAGGAAGGGTATATATGTGTTAGTATGTAGTGCTTAGAGAGTTGAAGTTGGAAGGTTGGTGGAATGTTTAAGGAAAGGTAGCGATGAAGGCTGTTAAATCTATTTTTCACCAACACTGCATATTCACTTGCAGTTTAGTTTAGCTTGTATGTCTCTGGTCCAGATGCTTTTTCATGTCTTCTTTAATTGAATTCTAAACATTGCAATAACAAGCTGATGTCAGAGCCAAAGATGGCTTTAGACTGTGTTTTTGCTGGCAGTATAAAACTCTTGCATCTCTGACTGCATAACATGTAGCCACTTTGCTTTTTCTATTGGTCATTTAAGCAATAACCGATGATGTTGGTGTGGTATATTAAAGATTTACTCATGGTTGGCATGGTTTAATCATGAGGGTGAAACCCAAGTGATTAAATAAAGCTAACTGTGGGTAAATTTCAATATACCACACCACAGAGTCAGGTACTGCTATTATACAATGACATTATTTAAGAAAAAAATACTTACTTTTCTTAAATAATGTCTTTGTATAATGCCGCCATGGTGCCCTTCCATGCTTTTCCAGTGTCCTGGGACTTTTCCTGATGTGCTGCACATGTGTATGGGACTTGTATTACCATGCTTATGTAGTACTTCAGTGCTGTGTAAAGGCAGCAATTAAGAAAGGAAGGTTTCTGTTGCTTTTTTTTTTTTTTTTGAAACGAAAAAAAGAAACTAGGAGACTTAACATTCTGGAGTGCTGGGACAGACAAAATAAAAGGATGATCAGGTAAGTTTATTTACTTTTGCAGAACATACTGATTATCCATTTTATTTTTGTCTGCACCATCTCCCTCATAAATTTGAGATCTTCCATTTTCTATTTTTGTTAAAAAAAGAAAGAAAAGTAAAAATAAATTTCAAGATATACTAATGGAAAAAAGTCTGGGTGACCTGACCTTTTTCCGTTGGTATTTTCTAAGATTTACAATGGGAACGCTGGTTGGGATGACCAATCAATGTGCTCATTTTTGAATGTTAATGGCTAGTCATTGTATAATTGGTGTTAACTATTTGTAAAGTTGTCTCTCAGAGATCATGTGTAGCATCTCACTCTTACCTAGTAAACAATGGATTGACTGCTTCCTTGATGGACTCCATTTTTTGTTTTCCCAATGTGCATATTGCCGAAAAGTATTTCCTTAATTTTTTACTATTTTAATACTGCTGCATGGACTGACATCATCACACCTTGTGTAGTGATGATATAAGTGCAAGGTTTTCACTAGTTCTTGCTTAGTGAAAAATAAAATGAAAACCCACAAATACAAAGTAAATAAAATAAAAAAAAATGAGAATGACAGAAGATGGCCATTTGGGAATACCAAATACTTTATGAATACAAAAAGCTGTACTCATTAAATATTGTCCAAGTGGCCATTGTGTAATTTTCAGATTGTTGTGGAAGTCATGGTCATTTACACTATAGCAGGGAAAGAATATATTAAAAAATATAGTGGGGAAAGAAAAAGGCATACTCGTTTTCTTTATTAAACAGACATGCAATTTGTAAGGGGAAATGGGTATGTCTATGTAGAAAGGCAGCAGCCTAAAACAGAAAATTAATGACAGAAGCTATATTGTCATGGGTGGAAGCTGAGAGAAGAAAGCTTCCACCCCCACTGCGTCACAATGGTCTGCTCATCAAAATTCCAACTCCAGTAAGGTAACAGCATTGCCCATGACAGTGCTGTATTTCAGTAGACCTATTTTTACATAAAATCATTATTTTACATAAAAATAGGATTTGACTAGCCACTAGCCACCAGTGAACTTTGCAAAGAAGGTGAAAAATGAATGCAGGTGCTGAATTCAGTTTCATCAAGATGCACATGATCTTTAAGCTGCTGAAAGAGTGCTTCCTATTACCTGTGAATTATCTGGGCAGAATCTGACTTGTCTACATCCTGTTTTATTTTGTACTCCAAGGCTAAACCTACCCATTATTCCAGTAGTACTTTGACTACCACCTTTAGCATTCTGGTTGCCTGTGATGAATGCAACATCCTTTGTGGTATTTCCAAATATTGCTGAAGACCCCCTTAAAACTGGTCAACTTTTTCTTCAGCATTTGTAATTGGAGCATTGACTTGTATTCCCATAAATATATTGAATGGTTTACTGATTGAGACTATTCTATGAATTTTAGGGTAGTAAACAAATACTTCTTTTAACACCCTTTTATTAAGTATGAGGGCTACTTGATTTTGTCTTCAAGATTATTGACCACAGTAGAAAATCTGGTAATTATCTGATATAAAATTACCCCTTCCAGTCTATTGCACTTCATTAATACCCATAATATCAGTGTTTTATTCTTGTCATCACATGCTTAACTACTTCAATTTTATCTTGGTTTATAGTTCTTACCTTCCAGAGTTTCAGTGGTGTATAGTTCTTTGCATTATTGGACTTTCCTTTCATCTCTGACCACCACAGTAGATGGACATCCTTCTGGCTTTAATCCGTCTGTGTCAAAAACTCTAGTACTACCTGTACTTGCGCTGTGCTGTAGCCCATTAGCAAGTTAGACACCGTCAGACCCGTGGGCCTCATCTTTTGATGTAATTTTGATTTTCATCTGGTTTGCTGTGCTGTGTCCATAAGGTTCCTTGACAAAAATACCTCAATGATTCGCCATTATCTTCTTCAGTGGCCCATTTTACTTATGTGAAAGTGCATAGATTGGTAGGGGTAAAGTAATCAGTCTGCATCACTGAGACATTTACAACTATTAATGGTTTGCAGGTATTTTTATGGTTAGACTGGAAGAGTGAATGTACAGTTTCTCCTCTCATATTTTAGGGAGATTGTTCCAGTTTGTTGGGATGACTATAGATGCATTTCACCATTTTTAAAGTAATTTTTTTTTGCCATGGTCATATAGTCTGATGAGGTTTCTATATGGTCATATGAAACTGATGTCACTTATAATTTATTAGATAATGTGGAATAACATCTGCAATGCAGGAGTTTGTAAGTCAGATGTGACAGAACAAAAGTAAAACTGCATATGATTTGGAACCAGGTGGCCATCTTTAAGGAAACACAATAATACTCACTAATAGGAGAGAGATGGGGCGATAGATAAATGAAGTGACACATGTTATTCAAAATGGTCTGCAATATTTTTGTATTATTTGCTGAGTTTAGTCCAGTCAGAGGAGACCATACTCTAGCCTAAGAATAAATAATCTTTTGGCTAAATAGGTCCTGACATCTGGGATAAGCAAAAGCTGCTTGAAAACTTTGTCAACATTGTATTTAGTGTGAAGTGAGACGTAAAGTAAGGACTCAAGATAAAATCCTAGTTACTGATAGGCGAACTATTGTTGAATCTTATTTTTGTCAGGATCAAAAATGTTCAGTGATGGGACCTTTTGAAGTTTATGTGATGAGCCAAGTAACATCACAGCTGATTTGGTGGGATTCAGTTGATGTTTGATATTGATGAAGTAAGTGCATATACAGATGAAATCATATTGAAAGTTAATTTTGAGATTATTAAGGGAGGTTGATGAGCAGTACAGAAGGATGTAATTGCATACTGGAAGTTAGATAAATAGAACTGGTGATATCATTAATAAAGAGAAATAAGAATAAAAACAATTACTGAGACCTGTGGGACATCTGAAGTGAAAAATACCAGTGGCTGTGATCTGCTTAATTTTTAAAATGGAGAAGGCACAATTTGAGAGGTGGATGGACAGTTAGATGAGGACATTAGAGCCAGAAGCCAGTTCTTGAAGCTTTTGAATAATAGGTAGTGATTAACTTCCTCAAAGGCCCCTTTCAGATCTACGGATATTATAGTTACTAAGTTATACCCTTCTAAAGCCTAGCAGTATTGATTGGTTACCATGTAAATTACTGTAATGATGTTATTTCTTACCCTAAAGTCATGTTAAGGATATACATGAATTCTATACTTGTTGAGATGTTCTGTGATTTGATTTTAGATGACATATTTGAGTACCATTGTTAAGGAGAAAAGGCTGAAAATTGGTCTAAAGTATTGTGGACCAGAAAGTGACTGCATTTTTGAAGAGGGATAATAAAGATATGTTTAAAGTTTGTAGGTCCAATGCCAGTTATGAGACACAGATTGAAGATGTAGATAAGTAGTTTTGCAATAATATCATTAGGTAGATTCTGATACTATGGATGAAATGTATTAGGGATAGGGTGTGTTCTTTTTGTTTTGCTTTGTATTTTGTTTGAAGTAAAAATAATGTGCTCTGCTTTCTAACTGCAAGCCACTGTGAAAATAGATGCTACAAGTGAGAATCTGCAGTGCCCCACTATGTGTACTCGAAGAGGAAGAGTTAACATTGACTGTGTAGTCTTTGAGCTGTCAGAGCAGGATATTGTCTATTTTATATATCTTTACTAGACGATTTTAAGTTGATGTTGAATATACCATTTATTATTTTCTAGAAGCATTGAAGTTTGGTTGATGAACTGTATTTTTTTTTTTTGTTGTTGACTTTAGATTCCTTGATTCTAGTTGCATTAAGAAACGAGTTATTCTCCAACTGAAGAATTTTTTTCCCAGGCTTTCCAGACAAGATCTGTAGATTAAATGGCTTGCATAACAGATGATGTAAGTTAATGGCAGTTTTTTCCCCATCCCTTTTGTTTGACAGGAAGCACCTTACTGAAGATGTGGGTTAATAAATTTATGAAGCGTTCTAAGGCTTCATTAGGATCACTTTCAAGATAAAGAGACCAGTTAATGGTATGCAGTTCTGCAAACAGGTTATCTTCCTCAGATTCAGGGAGGGCTCTGTATTGAATTAGTTTGAGTGAAGTTTAGGAGTTTTCAGTGATAAGTATCTACAGATGGGTTTGTAATAGAGTGAGTTAGGATGCACTGTGGCACAAAGGATCATCTATAAAGTATTCGTGAGTAGAAGGTCTAGGAGAGACTGTTTGTTGCAGTCGGGATTATATCTAGTTGGTAATGTTATTAGTACAGACAGATGGTAATAGGAGATCAGTTTGGAAATGTGTCAATTGTGGACCTAGTAGGTCTAAGTTAAAGTCTCCTAAAATGGAGGATTTTTTGATTTGTTATGTATGTCCAGTAAAATGGTTTCAAGATTGGAAAGACTGGATTATAGAGGGAGGTTTAGAGAGGCTACATTTAATGTCATTGAATCATTAATCTATAATTGAATGAGCAACCTGGACAATTCTTGACATAGGGATGATACTGTAATCCAGAAATGCTTTCTAGTGAGTACCATAACTCACACACATTGAGTGTCTAGTCTTTTGATAAAATATTACATTATTATTAATATTATTATTAAGAAGAAGAAAATTTTGTTTGATGTTCTTCTTATTTAAGTCCAGCATAATTTGCTGTTAAACATTTCTGAATGAGTCATATGAATTTCTCTGGTATATCATCTAGTTTTGCTTAGACAGTCTCCAGACTAGATAAATGTCATTGTTTATTGTTCTTTGAAGAAGGATCACCGTCAAGACTTTTAGCCTACTCATTTTTAGTAATGTAGTAGCATCTGTCAGGAAAGAAAGGAATAATACTTTTAAAATAATAACAAAAGCTACTCATTCATATTTAATGCTTATTTCAAAACTTAGAATTATAAAGGGAAGGTTCTTTCTCAAATATAAAAATGATGCTGAGAAAGAACATGCCAGAATTGCTTAAATGAGGACCATCTTGAATAGAATCCAATATATTTCTTTCAAATGCAGCACCACAACATTGTACAAAATGATTACTAGACTAACAAAGCATTCTGCTGCACTTTTTGTCCTATTTTTCACTTTTGAAGTAATCATATTTGCCTTTTATAGTCTTTAAAGAGTGTAAATTCTTTCAATGATCTGTTAGAAAGGATGATTTGTGGCACTGTTATTCTCTCTCTTCCTGAGTCTAAACTGGCATAAATTTTGTAGCATAATATAAAATCAAAGTTAAAACATTTTTTTTTTTTACTTTTTTTTTTTGCAAAGTAACATGGAGTTGGCCGGTGACACAGAAACATTAGTATTGCTATTTACCTGGGATTAAAGATTGTGATAAATGCTTAATGTTCTTTGGACTGCTTGCCTTCCTTCTGAAGCAGAGGACTGATACTGAATAGACTATTGACCATACTGGGAAATATTGGTTTATAACTTGTTTTGCTGTCCCAGTCCTGGTACTTTTACCAGCATATTTAATATGTTACTCAGGTAAGATAATGTGCTGTAAGTGATATAACATTTAATTCTGGGAAAAAGGGAATAACAACAGCTGAAAAAAGCACTAGTCCTGGAGATGATGTACCATGGAAATACTTCTCCATCCCCAAGATATTTATATCTTTATAGTTACTAAGCACCATAGTTTGTAATAGCTGAGTGATAAACTCCTACTGATCTCTTCCCGTCTGGGTAAAAAATTCAAAGATGAATAAATGATGCCTTGCAAAATGCATAAATAACTCCCAGATGTCATTATCATAGATGAAGATTAGTAGTAAAATGTCCAGAGTTATGGATTATAAGACTAAGACAAGTAATTACAATGCAAAGAGAAAGAAATAGGGGGCTCTTAATTCAAAGACCAGGACTGGTAGAGTTTTTAATAGAATCTAAAACAGAAGCTGATGTTAAAAAAGGAATAATTAGTAGAGCATATAAAATGTTGCATGATAACTATACGAATCAATCAGAGAAGGTTAGAAAGGATTGGGAAGAGAGATTGGCTAAGTAATTCACAAATAGACAATGGGGGATATATGTGTATCTCCCAAATATACAACAAAGTCTAGAAGATTTAGAATCTTTACCTGCAACTGTTTGCATAGGTATTTCTATACCCCAAATAGAGTCCAAAGAAATTTTCCTCAGGTAGATAGCAAATGTTGCAAGTGTGGTGGGCAAAAAAGAGGTGGCTAGAAACATATTTCTGGGAGTGTAGTGAGCTGGCAGACATTAAGGATTCCCTGAGGACTGCTGTGTTGGAGATACTGGGTGAGCAGATTGGATTGACCGGCGAGATGATTTTTTTTGAGCTATGCTACAGAATCGGAATTGTCTAGGCATACTAAAGCCTTGCTGAGTCTAATTATGGTGGCTGCCAAAAAAAGCAATTAATAGAAAATGGAAATCAAAGTCTAGACCAATTTTATTAGAAGTAGTGACTATACTAACAGGGATAAAACAACTGGAACTGGGGTCTTTAGAAAAGGGAAGGAGCAAATTACATAGGAAAAAATGGGATTTGTGTGAATAATATATGCAGAGAAGGAATGAGTTTAAAGAGCCAGGATTTGAATGAGCCATATGAGGCTTAATTGACAATGACTGGCTAGATTATAAGCGATGTATAATGTTTATAACTACAGTTATTTCAATGGTGTCTGTGATGTATAATGTTTGCAACTAAAGTGGTGTCAGTGTCATTTGTTTTTCATTTATATAAATGTAAGCTTGTCTATGTCATACATGATAATTTAATAAAGATGTTTATTGGGGGGGCAAGTAATTACAATGGTACAACCTGTACAGAACTGAAATCTATATTTTCTGTACTGTCACACTCATGTTCATAAACATGAGCAAAGTAATTTCTTAAACTTTACACAAAAGTTACATTTTTTCAATGCAATTTAAACATTTAACCATGGCAGAGGACATAGAACTCATTCTAGGCAGTTTAGTTAAAAAACATAGAAATAAATACAATAGACAATCATACAGCATAATAATAACATTTCTAAAGACAATTAGTCTGAACAGGTGGGTTTAAATGGAAGAGTGGTTGATAATAGAAAAAGAAGACAACTATAACAGATTAATGGATAAAGCATATGCCAGCCCTGGTGGTAGTGATGGATAAAACCCTGTCTACATCTCAGTTGACACAAACTCAATTAGTGGTTCAGACATCTGATGGAGCTGGCAGAGGATGATGGAAGTGAACAGCTTCTACCAGCTCACCAATCTTGGGGGACAGGTGGTAGCTCTAACTCACCACCTGGGTCATACTTAGAGTGAGATCTAGGCATTACACACATGTAGCACATGCCAGTGGAGCATGTACCACCATAGTACATGTGCTAAGGCTGGGGCTGGGGATTCAGTATGTGGATATGTTCTCAACACAAATGGGAACCCATGATGGAGCTTAAAAAAAACACTGCAGTAGAGGGAGTTCTCCACCATGACATAGGATGGCCCATCTGCACTACCTGCAATCTGGCCCATTTTCTAATACCTGTTTCTCACTGCTGCGGAATGAATGAGCTGATGGAGTTCCCAGGCAGGAACTAGCACTGGTATACCTGGTTCCCACCCCAGAGAATGACTGGGTCAATTTTGTGTGGATAGAGAGTCATTGGGCAAGATCCTGTGTTGAGTGTAAAGATGAAAAAATAAAAGAATCATGGCTAAGGTATGAACTCTTTCTGTTAAGACTTTATCCAAGGACATTGCTCTGTCTATAGTGATAACAGACCAGGTGCAAGAAAAGGAAGTGGAGTTCTACTGTCTCCTGGTAATAATATAAACATTGATATATTGTGGGTAGCAGTAGCCAAACTTAGCAGACACTACTAAGTTAATGATGACAAGGCTTGTTTTAGAGCAGCACAGAAGCCTGCACTGAAGAGTATTGTACTCACTTCACTCTCTTAGATAATGAGGGATATGCATTCAACAGGTATCAGTAACACTATTATTACACTGACTTTAACTAAAATGCAGTGGGTCCTGACACGTCACAATAAAACGAAAGCAAGGCTTAGTCTAAATGTCTCAGAACAGCTATGTAAAGCCCTCTACAAGGCCACATTCTACCTCAAGTAGTAACTCCCTGTTTGATCTAGTGTGAAGTGATATTGCTCACTACAACACACATATTTCAGAGCTAGCAAATTGCATTATTAATCACTGCCTGTTTTTCTCAAAATGGTTATTTAAAACATTTAAAAGTATTATCACAGCTTACTGGATGTTGACCCATCTCAGAAACCATAGAAACAATCCTCCATTTTTTGTAGAAGCAATGGACTGGACTCACATCTATCCAAAATTAAATGAGGATGCCTTAGGTTTACAAATGTGCCCTTGATGAGACAAAGGAATACAGTGAAAAAAAAAGCATTCATGAAAACAATCCACATCAATACTTCTGAAACCTTAGAAAAAGGAGAAGAACAAAAACAAATTCAGCTAAAGCCACCTATCTCCGGAATAAACAGGTTACGTTAGCTGTGTGTCCAGAGCACTTCTGTAAATGTCTAAAAATCTAACATGTCTAATTATAAATTCTTAACACCATTGCTCTGAAATTACAAAACCCTCCTTGGATAATGAATACAGTTATTATGTTGCCTCAAAGATAACCACAGTTAGTAACTAAGCAGTTATATCTAATGCCAACCCCACTTGGCATGCCAACCTCACAACCCCAGCAAAACTAAGCCCAAACAATTTTTATGAGAAAACATTCCAATGCCTGTCCAAAAAAACTGATGTAGAAGATATTCAAAAATGATCAATATAACACCAGTTCACTTAACTTGCACTTATAAAAATGGGTATCTCTCTACTATCCATTCAAACACACTATTATTATTCATTCACATGAAACGGCCTTACCATCAGCCCCACAAGATGGCAGACAACTAGCCAAACTCTTTCCCCAAATATTAAGCCATATAAATAAATTCAGCTTACTTTCGGGGACAGAGAGAGCATAGCTCATGGTTTTCATACAGGTGCTGGCACCATGAAAGCCTTATATATCACTATAGCATAATTTATAATAGCATGAATAATTGTATTGTCATGGGAAGGGATCTTTGTTAATATGACTACAACCATTGAATCTGCTGTTTATTCACTTCTACTTAACTAATCTGAATAAATTAAATGCCTGTGATAGGATTGTATCATGGATTAACATTTATTACTGAAACAGAGCATGTTAAGTGTACATAGACTCCACTGTTTCTGATATAAGTGCTTCATACAATGGTGTGCTGCAGAGATCAGTGCTAGGTCAAATGCTTCTCTCTCTCTCTCTCTCTCTCTGTTGATGATCAAAAGCAAATATCCCCTTTTAAACCCTTATTTGTATGTAAAAACAGCCTGATATTAAACTCAGATAACTCACTTCCTAAGTTACAAGAAAAATAGACTTTAGTGTATTATGCTATTTGACTTGCAGTAAAAAAATCTTCAAAAACCTTAAGAAACGTGCAGTAATTTTTTCAAATAACTTTTTAATGAATATTTTCTGACATAAAATACAAGTAGAGAGAAAAACAAGATGTAACTGTGGTACAGTTGAATGTTATAGATTGTTTAACATGAGGAAGTTATTCAATCGATAATATACACTTTGCTAAATAACATTCAAAATAGCTAGGAATACAGTATTGAATAAACACAAGGAAATGATTATGTTATATGTTAGCCATGGTAATATTATTTCAACATTTCACTTGTACATTATAGTGACAAATGAGAGCATATTTAGAAGTATAACACCAACCTACATAAAGAAATCAATCTACTCTTCTAAACCTTATATACATATTTACAAAAATTGGCGCCTTAGTTAATGCTGTTACTACTCCCAACTAAGAGATGTGTTTACTATCTTTGTTTTATTAGCATTTGTTTTGCAATTTATGATAATATATCAATTAATGTTTTGCAGTAGTTCTGATAATATGTTTGGTTCTTCCGACTTTTTGTATAAAGTTTCTTAGCCAATATATGTTTTTTGGCCATGCTTTTGTATTCTGACCAGGATAGTCTTGATCTGTCTATCCAGGTCTTTGCTGTGTAAGATTTTAATAGGGTGCATAGTGTCATTATTATGTGATTAAAAAAAATCATTCTTGCTTTTGAATATATGCAGTATTGCTGTCTCCCATGACAAAGTGAATTTTGAATAGCCTGATTGCTCTAAGAGTAATCTTAGTGAGCACCAGAGTTTATAAACTGTTTTGCAGCTCCAGAAGATGTGGAGGATATCTGCCTCTTTATTAGGACAGAAGGTACAGTAAGGTGACTTAGATTAATTTAATCTGTTTAGGTGTACAGGTGTATGGTATGCATTATTAAAAATCATGATCTGGATGTATATCAATTTTTTATATGGTGCCAGTTTCATAGTATTTCGAATAGCTGATTCCTTCTGATTGTCTGTTATGGTATTACCTTTTCCTTCCCAAAACTTTGAGAAAAGTATTGTATTTTGATATTTAATTTTTGCTATTAATTTATATGTATTTGAGAGCATTTTCTTTTTATTTAAGAGCAATTTTGAATTTGTTATGCTAATTTGACATCTTGCTTAGTTACATTGATATCTTTGGTTATTATACTAACGAAGTATAGGATTTGTTTAATTATTACTTTATAATTATTGTTTGGTCTAAGTAGGCTTATTGTATTATCCATTGAGAAGTTTTGTATTTGGTAGAAGTCCCATACTATATATTTTTTATTAATGGGTATTTATCTAAGTTTACCATGGAGATTGTTATGTATTGGTTGTAGCAGAGTAATCTTGTCTTTAAGATTTATTGATATCAGTAATTTCTTGAAAATTTCACAGCTATTAATTAAGATTGGGTGAATTTTTGTTGTCTTAAGGATATCTTGATTTAAGAAGGGAATCACTTTTGGGTTAACTTTAGATGCTGCAATATTTTGGTGAAATAATTTAATCCATAGTGGATACCATTCATTGCCTATTGGGTCATGGTTTGCTATATGCCTGATGCGACTAGCATTAATAATTTCGTAACACAGTTGAAAATCAAGAAGGCTGAGACCTCCTTTTTCTTTTGATAGTATTATTTTATTAAAGCTAATTCTTGTACTTTGTGGGTACCATATGAATTTTGCTAGTCGAACTTTCATCTTGTTGAAGACAATAGCTGGAATTTTCATAAAGGTGGCATTCAAATGGTCTAAAATCTTAGGCAGTATATTTGCTTTGACTATTGAAGCTTTTGATAAGGTAGATAGTTTAAGCTTTTCCATTTGTTAATGTTATCTATTATATTGGACCAGGTTTTAACTATATTGTTATTGAACATATCTGATTGTGTATTGTTAAATATTACACCTAAATATTTCAGAGTATAGTGCACTTTAACATTTGTCTCCAGAAAATAACATTTTTTATGTCCCATGAGGTTAATTGGGTATATAATTGACTTCTTAATATTAATTTCATAGTTAGATACTAGGGAAAACTTTTCTATGGATGATAGGATTTTATTTAAGTCAGAATTGGGATATTGACAGTAGATACTGAGATCGTCTACAAAGGCTGTGTATTTTATTTGGGTTTTAGATATCGAAATAAAGTGACGATATGTTGTCTGAATGATTTGTAGTAATAATACTTCCATGTAGAAATTAAACAGGATTGGTGAGAGTGGGCATTTGTGACTGGTGTTATTAAGAATTTGTATTGGGTTATATGTTTTCTTATTAATATACAGAGTTGCAGTTGCTTTACTATATAATGTTTTGATCATTTCTATGTATTCTTTAGGGAATCCAAATTGAGAGAGTACAAAGAGGAGGAATGTTTGATTGACTCTGTCAAAGGCTTTTGTTGCATCAATTGATAAAGCATATTTAGGGGATTTATCCTTGGCACATAAGTGGGATAAAGCATCAATGGTTAATGTGTTGTCCCATACTTGTCTTTGCCTTATTAAGCCTAGTTGTTCAGGTGCAATTAAAGCTGGGGTTACTTTTTGCATCCTGTGTGCTAAAATTGTTGAAAATATCTTTAAATCTATATTTATCAATGCTATAGGTCTGTAGTTGCTCAGATTTGTGGAGTCCATGTTTGGCTTTGGTATAAGTGTGGTTTTGGAATTGTTCAAGTAAAGGTCTGATATCCCAACTTCAATTATATAATGGTATAGCTTTAAAAGTACTGGGGTTAATTGTTGCTTGAAAAGTTTATAGAATTCTGCCATGTATCCATCAGGACCAGGAGATTTCCTGGATTTCAACTTCTCAATCGCTTTATTTATTTCCTCTTCTGTCAATGGACTTTTAAGACTATTATATTGTGAGTCATTGATCTGAGGGAAGTCTAAGTTATCCACAATGATTTGGAAAAGATTGTCATTAATATGATCTTGTGGGCCATATATATATTGAACTATTTCTTCAAAAACCCACATTATTTCATTATCTGAGTTATGAATTTTGTCTTTATATTTTATTTCTTGTATTTTACATGCAGGGTTCCTTACATTGATAGGTCTCGCTAGCATTTTGGAAAGGGTCAGAACTCATTCTGCATATTTATATAGCATCCTTAGTTCTGTAAATGTATATTGTTGCATTAGGATCTCATTTAATTGTTTTTGTAGACTTGTCATTTCTTTCTCAAGAGTGGGAGTGTGGTTTCTTTGTATTTCTATTTCAATTTGTTTTAGCTTGCCCTCTATGTTAGTTATGTTTTCACTTTTTTGCTTTTGTAGATGCTTTTTGGATGAAGGTTTTAAAGGCTGCCCATTGAATATCCAGAAGAGTATAATTATTTGCAAGGTTTTCTTTTAAATGAATAATAGAGTTTATAAACTCTAATTTATTTATTTATTTATTCATTTATTTATTTATTTATTTTATTTATCATTTGTTAACCGGGAAAGTCCGACTTGGAACGAAGCCAATTTTCAGCAGAGGCCCGGGGAGAAAGGCACTTGTTCCACTTCTTTAATTTTCAGCAGGTTTGAGTTTAAAGTCCAGTTTGAGGTATTGTGGGTAGTATATTTCTTTGTATTTTGTGTTATTGTTAAATTTATTTTTGAGTGATCTGATATTGATCTGGGTTCTAGATTATATTGTACTTCATAAAGAGCAAAGCTCTGAGAAATTAGAAATATGTCAACTATAGACCAGATCTTATGGTATGAGGAGAAATATGTGTATCTCATACTTAGACTGTCTGTGTTGTTAAGTTCAAAGGGATCTATTAAGCTGAAATCATCAATTAGTTCTGATAGAAAGTTTGTGGGATGAGGAGACTGAGTATAATTTTTATTTGCTCTATCTTTGGATGGATTTATTATTATTTTTTTCCAATCTCCACCAATTATAATCAGATGTTCTGGATGCTTTAATAATAAGTTATAGATTTCAATTTAAAAAATCAAGCTGATAGTTGCAAGGCCCATATATATTACAAAGTAATAATGGTTTGTTGTATGCTTGATGTAAACATGTTAAATAGCACCATCTACCTTTTGTATCAATACTATGTTTAATGATGGTCCCTTTAAATGATTTCTTGACTATTATAGCTGCCCCTCTTGATGTGGTACTATCACCTGCTGCTATTATTTGCTGAGCCCACTTAGTGTTTTTTTCTGTACCCTTGTCCCATTGTTCCATAGTCATATGAGTTTCCTGCAAAAAGGTTATAGCTGACTTCTATTTGTATATAAGGTGCATAATGAGCCTTTTCATTTTAATGTCTTGTAAGCCATTTATATTCCATGAGGCGATGTTAATCATCTAAGTTGAATGTTAATTTGAATAGTCCTTTAGCTGAAATACATATGTGTGCTGTGAGGAGAGTATTTGGCAAACCATTGTGGTTATTAGTTGACGGGTGTTGGGACGCAATAGCATGAAAAGGGGAGGTGACATAACACTCTTTCAGAAATTCCCTAGTGCCTAACCACTTACCACTATCCTCTGAAAGACAAGGGTTAGTCCAGTAAACAGTTAATATAAACATACTTCTAGAATTGAAAAAACTGAAAATATATATACAATTTTAAAGAAAGAAATTTGCAGTAACACTTGAAATCTCCCAAAGGCTTGCTGAAATATCTCACATGTTCATCAAAGATCCCATAAATGACATTATCCTTGACACTATCCAACAAAGATATTTGGGACTCATCTTGGATCCCATATTATCATTTACAATTCATATTGAAAAAAACACGATACAAAAAAATCACCCAACTCAGCCGTGTTGCATGTTCTCATACCTACTGTCCACTACAGCAAGAATGGCAATAGCAAAAATGTACTATTGTATAAGTTAGAACTTGACCTCCCTATCATACCCTCCACTTCCCATACCATATGATACCAATTCCCAGTTTCTCCAAACTTCACTCAACATTACTGTAGAGTTGCTTTTGTATCATACCTTCATATCTATTACTGCTTGCAACTACAGAAGTCCCACTGGCTACCTGTGAAAACCAGAGCTCTGTTACTTTTGACCACCTTGATATTTAGGCTAATTAAGTTAAGGCATCACCTACCATTACATTCAAACCTTTCCCTTAGGAATCTAGACTATTCCATAAGAAGCAACAGTAAGCTCACCTTAAGTAGGCCCCCACCTGGTCTAGCAAGTCAGGAGAGGGTGTGCCCAAAAATAGTCTCACATGATGAAATCAATTACCAGCTGTAATTCAAAATTAACAATGCAGGAAGGCTTTGAGGTTAAACTGAAAGAAAACATATTCAATAAAAATAACAGCAAGTGCTTTAGGGGTAAAAAAAATACTTGTCAGCATAGGTGTTTTGGCTAGAATCAAGTAAAATAAATCACCATTTATTTTTTATTGGTATCACCAACTCGTCTTGCCATATTGTAAGACTTTTCAGTGGCTGTCTACTATGTTATGCAATTGCATTGTGCTGTTCTGTAATTGTATAATTGTGCTACTCTATATGTGCTTTTTTAATTACCACAGGTCATGGCTGAAAGGGTCAAATGATTAAGCTACTTACCTGGTAATCAAATATTTAAATCTATATATATGGAGAGAGAGATAGGCAGATGTAGATATAGCTACACACACACACACACGCGCACACACACACACACACACACACACACACACACACACACACACACACACACACACACGCACGCACGCACACACACACACACACACACACACACACACACACACATATATTTATGGACAGAAGCATGTAAAGAAAGATAAGTCGATTAGATAGCTGGTATGCAGACAAAAACAGATGAAACCACACATTTAGGAAAATACACAATCTGGAAAAATAAACATCACTGAATCAAGCTGAATATGATAAAATCTTCCTTTATTTGTGACCAAACACCACACAGGATACTAGGTTCACTCACAAGAAGCTTTTTCAATAAAACCCAATCCTGTGAAAATATATAATTTTTATAAAAGCTGAGATATATGGCAAAGTCATATGGCCATTTAAAAATATAAACTAAATGATGTCAGAATAATAAATAAATACAAGAATCATCACTAATATAAATTTACTAAAATGACTGGAAAAATAGAAGGCTAGAAAAGCTCATTGAGTTTATACCAAGCTCCCAAGTAAAGCATCCACATCCTTTTTTCCTGTCCAAAATACATTTTTAGTGTATACATACATGCATATACACATACACACACACACACACACACACACACACACACACACACACACACACATATATATATATATATATATATATGAGATCAGGAACCATATCATTAGCAATGATGGTAAAAATTGCTTAAAACTTGATTTTGAACATAGCATATGTTTATAGAGAGGGCTATGTGATAGCTTACATGTAATATCTCTGATGTGCAAAGATGTTCTTTGCAGAAGCATACAAGTAGTTTGTCCAACATAGCATGAACCACAAACGTGCACACATAAAAGATCACATAGTCAGTTTTGCTGCTATTAAGACATTTGACATCATAAGTTCTGTTCATGTTAACTGAAATAATGTACTTATCTCTAAGACTATAGGCACATGGAAAAGTTCCACAAGGGAAACAGCCCATGATTTTCTCCCCTTGAAAAAGGTAAGCTGTTATTTCTGTTAGCACATTTCTTAAAGTTTGAAAAAATTTCTGCTAAAGTTATTTTAGTATGTTAACTAAACCTACATGAATTGGGAGCTGAAGGGCTAGAATGTCAGCTTTAAGGATTGGACAAAACTTGCTAATAGTTTTTTTAACACAAAGGTATTAGTTCCATAGGTAGTTACAAACCAAACTTCTCCCAAAGAGTCTGGGTTTGGGAGGCTAGGGTGTCCTGATAGCAAATGTATGTTCCATACTGGTGGTCCTTTGCTTAAAACATTAACATGCTATTTCTTATATCCTCTCTTTAAAAACTATATTCAATAGATTTGACTCAATTTCTGAAATTAGTGTTATCACTACAGATCCTTCTTCCCCACAAAAATTGTGAGGAGGGAATATTGGAGTTAATGAATCTGGGCTGGCTTCAAGTTTAAGAAAAGTGTTTCTAGTTTGAGGTTTTTGGTACAATATAGTTTTCAAGTTTCCATTCACCTGTTTAGAAACCAATACATCAAAAAAATTCATAAATGTAATATCAGCTGCCCAAACCCAAACTCTTTGGGAGAAGTTTGGTTTGTACAGATGAACATAAGCACACGCGCACTCACACACACACACACACACACACACACACACACACACACACACACTATGGAATAATTATTTTTTTCTAAATAAAAAGGGTTGCAAAACTTATTCCTGGTACCTAAAATGACTGTTTTAATTTCACTTTTTATCTCAAAACCACACAGCATATTATACAAATATGAGATTCCGAGACACTAGATGCCTAGACATGTATTTCATGTTTCATATAACTGTCAGAAAAATAGTGCACTGATATAAAACAATGAAGCTTTAGCAGTAAAATAAGGAACAGAGCCTTGTCATGACAATGACGTCCGCTCAGTGTATAATTGCCTATACTGGATTTTTTCAATAGTGGTAGTCTTCCTAGCTAGAAATTCACATTTCACTAACTGAGTCCCCCTGCAACCCTTAATGTTCATCATATTGAGTACTGCTGCAGTAGTCTTAGCTATATGGGTTATATCCTACCAAGGGTATAACAGCCAGCCAGCTCCCAAAGCTTCAGAGCACCTTACATATGCTCAAACTGTCAGAAAGCTTGAGATAAGGGGGCGGAGCCTAGATGGCTAACTGAGAGAAGTGAATTTTGAGAGCTCCATAAACTAGTATAATAATATAGGAAAATTTTATTATTTTCAAGTTTAAAATGTCAGAAATCTATAGATAAACTACTAAACTACATAAATATCATTTTTTGGTGGAGACATACAAACATTTTCCTGTCAAGCAACTTGGAGATATATTGAGTCACTGAATATGAACAACTGAAGGAATTCTCATCCAGATGCTGCTTTGAAAAAAGAACTGCAATTGATGACATCTACCTTACAGGAACTATCTTTGAAGATGGATGACTTTAAAAATGACTTAGAAAACCTCAAATTAAATTCTCAAAAACAGACTGATACTCTTAAGGAACTATTACAGTAACACCACACAAACATAACAAATATCGAGACTTCTCTAAATGACATTGAAGGGAAACTTAAAGAGGAAGAATTCCAAAAATAATTTTTACTTAAACAGAATACATGGCTGCTTAACAAAATAGATGACTTAGAAAACATGGAAAGGAGAAACAACATAAGGATCTGTTGTCTATCTGAAAACACTGAAGGAGAAGACATTATTTCATTCTTAACAACCTGGATTCCTGATTTTTTAGACTTGAAAGAGTGACTTTCATTTGGAATTGAAAGGGCACATAGAGCACTGAGGAAACCTGCTTCTAACTCAACAAATACTCCACCTAGATCCATAGTTATAAAATTTCTTTCATTTCCGGACAAGGAGCTAATATTAAAATCACCCTTAAAACACAATCAAAGCCTGATAAGGTTTGACAATGATTATTCTTCCAGAATACTAGAACAAAGGAAAAAAGTCTGGCCAATAATAAAACTGTTGAAACAAATAACATTAAAGCACAGCTGGCCTTTCTAGCCAAGATAAAAATACTTTTTGGCAATGAGATGAGAACCTTTAATGACTTAGAAGAAGCTACTATATTCATCAAAAACACCAGCATAGTGTGTATCCCAGAAGAAATGGGAATGGATGGCCCCTACTCTTAAAAGAATAAAGGATACAAATCCTTGGACTGATGTTAGAAAGAAGAAGAAACAAAAAACTGATTCCAAGATAGATGTCCCAAAAATAACTCTTACAACTACATCTCTCAAAGTATCAACTGATATGGTACATCACTTGTCATCTGTTTTTATTTTAAAAAAGGAGGGATTCTTAAACAGCTGAGAAACAGTAATGATTTATTCAGAATGTTCAAAGAGTCCAATAATTCTTCACAAACAAAGGTAGGTCAAGATGGGTTACTACTTACATTATATATAAGCCAAACAAAGCAACATATAATACAAACATAGAAGTTTCTATTCCCCTACTTAAACTCGGTGAATACTTTTCTTGTTCATTTTCATTGATTTTACTTATAATAATTTATGTAATTAATTAACTAATTCAACAAGGTACTATTCAATTAGAGTTCAGACTCAAGTGTAACAAATTAGCATCATATGTAATAGCAGTAACAGCCGAGTGTTTTAAAAACAAAATGCTGTCATGGAGACTAATGCCTTCTTCAGTTAAAGTTTGATTTAGTAATGTCATGTATATCCTCGTTAAATAATAGCAGCAAGCTCTTAGTACAAATGTCATCATTATTATGTCTAAATATAGTTAATATCAATTATGGCAGGTATCACAGCTATGAGTGCTGTTTGATCAATCCTGATATGGTGTGCATGTATGCAGCTGTGTCTGGCAGCTAGTGCAAATGTCATTATTATTCTGTCTAAACATAGTTAATATCAATTATGGCAGGCATCATAGCTTCAAGTGCTGTTTGATCAATCCTGATATGGTATGCGTGGATGCAGCAGTGTCTGGCAGCTAGTACAAATGTCATTATTATTCTGTCTAAACATAATTAATATCAGTTATGGCAGGTATAGCTTCAAGTGCTATTTGCTTAAGCCTGACATGGTGTATGTGGATGCAGCTGTGTCTGGCAACTGTTGTGCTTTGCCATTTTTGTCTCCGGGAGGCTGTGGGTTGTGGCTTGTGGTCAAGGTTTGCTGGTGCTTGTGTGTTAGGAGGAGACATTTGGTGTTTTAGCCTGGATCTGGGGGGGGGGGTGGAGCTGTGATTTGGGATGTTTTGGCAGAGAGTGGTTTGTTTGTGCGTCTTTTGGGTGGGAGGTGGGAGGGCTGGAGAAGTGTGTTAGCTCTTGTTGTGGCAGCTTGTTAGGAGGGGGGGGTTATCTGTTTGCTCTATGTTCTTTTCCCGGCTGCTGCCTTCCTGAAAGGGAGGGAATTTAGGCTTGAAGTTGCAGTGAAGTGAAGCTTTGCTTCAGGTGTAATGCAAGCCTCTGGTATGCAGTACACAGACACATTAACAGAAACAGACACTCCCAGGTTGCTATGGTAATGAAGACAGAGTGACGATAATGCTTAACGGCTCTGAGGAGCCTCTGAGATGATTTTTGGCAATGACATTTTTAGTTTTAAAAAAATATATATATATATATAATTAAAGGGCTGTTTTAAACCACATGTACACATATAGATGGTCTCCCAACACTTCGGTTAGCTCATTAAGTTGATTCTTGATAAAAAAACACACACACAATAGTTATGTAATGTATGATAATCCAAAACCATACACTGTACAGCAGTAGGAAACACTTCCAGTCGGCAAAACTCTTCAGTCCAATCTGTTTTTATTCTTCCAACTTACACTGTAAAGCAGTAGGAAACACTACCAGTCAACTAAACTTTTCAGTCCAAGCTGTTTTTATTCTTCCAACATACAAAGACACAGACTGAGCGCTTTCATCCCCTGAAACTGGGGGACTTCATCAGAATCTAACTGCACTCGATAGTACAGCCTTTAAATACTGTTAAAAATGAGTGATGTCATCACCCTTCACAATCCTCTAAAGATACAACTACCTTAATGTGAAAATAAAATGCATTACAAACACCTTTTAACTCAAGAACATTTTAAACACACATCATTTGTTAAAAAATATTTTTTTCATATTCCAAGACATTCATAAAATGTAGACTTAAAATTTATTTCAGATAAAAAATCAACCACATTTTGTCCATTGACTTGCTTTAAAACATATATATATATATATATATATATATATATATATATATATATATATATATATATATATCTACTGTTTGGAATATCTTAAGTTTAGGCCCATAGTGGCAGGATAAGAGTCTAAAACCTACCCTTTTGAGGTGGTAATAGACAAGTGGCTTAAACATATTTATATCAAGGAAGACCACCTTTTGAAAGATTCTTGGGACTTCCTGGGTAGTCTAAAAAATAATCTCTGGGAAGAAAACATTTCCTTTCTTACAGTGGATATAGTGGACTTATATACATCCATTCCAAAAAGTGAAGGGGTAGAGCTCTTTTTAGAAAGTATGAAAAAGCATAAGGACTTTTCTGATGACAAAATAAGTTTGATTTCTGAATTTATGGAACTTGTATTAGATTATAATTACATTTATTATGAGCGAGAATATTTTAAGCAGAATAAGGGTATAGCGATGAGGGCATCATGCTCCCCCATTTATGCTAATATGGTGGTTTTAGAATGGGAAGAAACTATAATTTTCCCTAGTGAGTGGTTTAGATATATTAAAATGTGTGTGCCTTTTTTGGATGATGTATTCATTTTGTGGACAGGAACAGAAGAAAATAAGGCAGGATTTGTGGAATTTTCTGAATAATCCATCTAGTTTTTTGAAATTCACATACACCAGTAGTGTAGAAAGCATTAACTATTTGGATACATTTATAAAAAAAATCAGTAAAGGATTTAAGTCCAATGTTTATAGAAAACCCACATTTAGTAATTCTTATTTAGAGTATACTAATAATAATCACCCCCATCATCAAAAAGATAATATAGTCAAAGGTCAACTAGTTACAAGTTGCCCGTATGACTTCTGATGAGGAAGACGTAGATAGAGAGTTACAAAAAGAAGCACAACTATTTTACAAAAGAGGGTATCCAGCTAACATAGGGGAGAAAAATGTAGAATATGTTAAAAGTGTGTGGGGTAAAAAATTTAAACCACTGTCAGGTGATGTACTAGAGGAAAAAGAAAATTTGGAAGCAGAGAAACAATTTCATAGGGCTATGGTTATTCCTTTGTGTGGATAAGTTAAACAAGTGAAAAAGATTTTTGAGAACAATTGGTCCATTCTTAAAAATAACCCTAGAATATTTTCAGTTGTTGGGAAGGAACCCACTTTTGTATACAAAACTGGGCTCAATTTAAAAGGGGCATTTAAACTTACTAACAAAAGTCAGGTAGTGGGTAATAGTGGTACAACAAGATGTGGTGCTTGTGCATAATACAAGTTCATACAAGCTAAGAACATGGCAACCCTGCAAAACATTTTGAAGTCTAAGGTTTTCTTTGAAAAAGGAGATTGTCAAACATCAGGGGTGATATATTTGGCAGCTTGTAAAACCCATCCAGCTTACTACAGAGGCAAGACAGAAAGGCATCTTAGGGAAAGAATATACGAACATCAGTACCAGACTGCTACAAGAAATATAAATAATGCCCTATATAAACATTCATTAGTATGTGCAAATTTTGCTCAGTTTTTATTTGGTATTGTGAAGTGAGTAAGACCAAATCCTAGAGGGGGAGATTACAGGAATTATATAGAGGTAAGGGAAATTAAGTGGCAAATAAAACTAGCTGTGACCCATGCACCAGGTCTTAATGAAATGGTATCCTTAAAACCAATAAGTGGAAGTGTATTTTCTACAATTTTTGGTCTCCAACCAGGTTGGACGCCTGTACCTTCTATTTTTCACTCGTTTTACTTGTGGTCAACAGTTTTTAAAACCAATATTAGTGAGGGAAAGCTACCTCATAACTATTGTGTATCTTAGTCTGTATTTGTGGAGGGTGGAGTGGTTCAACTTCACAGTATATATATGTTTTAAAGAAAGTCAATGGACAAAATGTGGTTGATTTTTTATCTTAAATAATTTTTAAGTCTACATTTGATGAATGTCTTGGAATTTGAAAAGTTCTTTTTTTACAAATGATGTGTGTTTAAAATGTTCTTGAGTTAAAAAGGTGTTTGTAATACATTTTATTTGAGCATTAAGGTAGTTGTATCTTTAAAGGATTGTGAAAGGTGATGACATCACTCATTTTTAACAGTATTTAAAAGCTGTACTATGGAGTGCAGTTAGAGTCTGATGAAGTCCCCAGTTTCAGGGGATGAAAGTGCTCAATCTGTGTCATTGTATGTTGGAAGAACAAAAACAGCATGGACTGAAGAGTTTGGCTGTCTGGTAGTGTTTCTTACTGCTGCACAGTGTAAGTTGGAAGAATAAAAACAGCATGGACTGAAGAGTTTGGCTGACTGAAACTGTTTCCTATTGCTTCACAATGTATGGTTATGGGAATAACAACAGCTGAAAAAAGCACTGGTCCTGGAGATGATGTACCATGGAAATACTTCTCCATCCCCAAGATATTTATATATTTATAGTTACTAAGCACCATAGTTTGTAATAGCTGTGTGATAAACTCCTACTGATCTCTTCCCGTCTAGGTAAAAAAATTCAAAAATGAATAAATGATGCCTTGCAAAATGCATAAATTACTCCCAGATGTCATTAGCATAGATGACGATTAGTAGCAAAATGTCCAGAGTTATGGATTATAAGACTAAAACAAGTAACTGCAATGCAAAGAGAAAGAAATAGGGGGCTCTTAATTGAAATAAGTTATTCTTTACACTGTGGTTACTTTTACTTTTTTTATAAAATATATAATTGTCATATAAGATGAAGCAGTCTGCTGAATTTACATATTAAAGAGAGGATTTAATAACATGGGCTTGTGAATAATAACACTACTGTCTTAACTTGGCATAAATGACATACACTACATTGGACATCAAGGGGAAGCATGACGATTTTCTTATATAAGTAAATATGCATAACAAGTCATGTAACTGCTTTAACTTGAATTGTAGTTTCTGCAACCCATCTTGACCATATATAATACTTAAACTGTTACCAAGGTAACTAATGTTTTATACATGACATCAAACTGACAAAGTTGTTCAAGAGAAACAATAGAAGCCTGAACTTGAAATGTCACAGAATGTTACAATCACATTCTGAACAAATAGTATTAAATTGACAATAATCACTCAGTTTAACCTTTGATGATTATACAAAATAGAATGTTGCCATTTAAATCTAAAAGCTTTCAGTATATGCCATAAAATGGCAATTTATGAATATGGAAAAGGAACATGTAATCATTAATCACAATAAGTGAATTTGTTGTTTTTAACCTATAATTTCACTCATTATACAATAAGAAATGACAGATATGAAAATCCTTATGTGTGGGAAATGGGGGAAGAGGGATGCACTGATAATTAAAATGCACTAACTTTCATCAATGTTTACATAAAACAAACTTGATGCTTTAAGTAAGTTAGTAGCAAACAAAGTGATTACTTAAATGCTAGTAAACAATGAAGTATAACTTCTGATATATCCAGTAAAATGCATTGTATTATAAACATTAGGTATAAATATTATTACCATCTATTTATATTAAGTAATATAATAATAACTGTGTGCTATAATCTTTTACTGAGGTTTTATATATGACACATCCTACTTTACTATGATTGAATTGCTTGTCTTCTATATTTCAGGTAAATATTAATTGCTTATACAATAAGTAGACAATTATACTGTATTAGAATTCTGTCTGATCTACAATAGTACTATATCTGTTCAAAATAATATAAATATTGCTTATTTTTATTACAAATATTCTCCATATGAATATTTAATTTATGGAGCTCAGATAATCTGGATTGTCAAGGTATGAGTGATAGTCTGATGGACTTAGGTTTATCCATCAGATTAGGAATGATTTTCATTCCATGGCTAGTGCGGATTTTAGTTTTGTTAACATTTATTAATTTAAATTTGTTATTTCACAATAACATTTTTAGTATGCCTGACCAAAACATTACTTTATTGGTAAACACTCAAAGTATAAAATAGTTCCTTTAAAGGCTCAAACATATACTTTATAGTTATCAGAGGAAAATGTTTAATAGTCACAATAAAGCAAAAAATACATAGTCTAAATAACCTAAGATGGATTTAACTTTATTATCTTTAAATACCAATGACTTAAACAATCCTAGCAAGAGATCATATCTGCTGAAATATTTAAAACTGAACAAAGCACAAATTGTCTTCCTTCAAGAAACTCATTCCAAAACAAATGACAATTACACATAGAATCCTAAGGATTATACAATGACCTCCCATTAATATTCCAAAGCATGCATGCTGATTGGCCAGCGTGCCCATTATAAATCCCACAATATGCCAACAGAAAAAGGTCCGGTTGCCCAGATGTATTTCCATTGGTATAAAGTGATCAAAACATTTTTAACAAAGAAAAAAAAAAAGAAAGAAAAAACAGAGCAACAGAGACTTTCTTTTCTCCATTGCTTCCGTTTCAAAGCATTGATGTACTGGGTATGCATGGGACACAAGTCCCATACACATGCTCAGTACATCAAAACAAGGAAACAGTGTACCACAACCAGTGGAAGAACAGTAATGTGCCGTTATACAAACACATTATTTCAAAAAAAGTATGTCTTTTTTTCTTAAATAATGTCATTGTATAATAGCAATAACAGACTCCATAGTTGTGGTATATTGAAATTTACCCATGGTTGGCTTTATTTAATCACTCGGGCTTTGCCCTCATGAATAAACCACACCGACCATGGGTAAATCTTCAATATACCACACCACGTCATTGGTTATTGCTTAAATATATGATATTGGTGCAATCCACTTATAAGACAAAGACAAAAGAGATAACAATTTTATGGAAAACAAATGTGATTAACCCAGAAATCATTTATAAGTATGAAGATAAAGAAGGCCTTATGACATTAGTAATAGTTAAATATAATAATAGAATATGCACCCTAGCCAATCTATACTGGGTTCCAGGCATTGGATCAGGAGCTGTTAAAAAACACTTGGATTTCATTTCCAAAAATTATAAAGGCAACTTAATATTAGGAGGAGATTTTAACTGCATATTTGATATTTCTGAAATTACAAATAAAAGACCACTGCATACATCTGCTGTATCAAGAGATTTAAACAAGTGGGTAGAATAATTTCATCTTGTAGATACTTTCAAATTTAAAGAAGATAAATCGTTGTTGTTTTCCCATCAAGATCACAGATTTGGTACCTAAACTAGAATAGATAAAATATTTACTGTCCATGACTTACACTCTAAAAATCATTAATTTCTCAATCACTCCCTGCCCCTTTTCAGACCACAATTCATTGATACTAAAACTTCAAAATGGGTACAAACCATTAATCTTTAACTACAGAATTCCAGCGTATATAACTAAAATTAAAGCGTTCAAACCCTGGTTATTATCTGAATTACAGTTCTTCTTAGATATTAATTACACCACAGAGATAAATAAAATAATGATATGGGACTCATTAAAAGCTTACATATATGGTAAAACCCTAACTTGGTATAAAAAAACAGAGAATGGGATTCTGAATTATTAGATCTACAATCCAAACTTTTGTCAGTAAAAGCTGAAAAAAAAATCAAAATCATTTGGAGATGAAAAAGAAAGTAGAAGTATTAAGCAATAAATACAATGAAATTCTAACACAAAACTAGTTTAGCTTTAGGAAAACTAAAAATCAATACATTGGTTACTTCTCCCAAATATCTACATAATTTATCTGCAAGAATCAAAATATAATCAAAAGATAATAACATATAAAGTATCTTCCTTGAAAAGAAAGGGAAAATGTCTCAGATATAGATGACATTCTTGATGCCTATAGAAATCACTATAAGGAACATTTCCAAAAAGAAAATATACATATCGATCAATTAAATCTAGATGAAAAATAAAACTAGATCTGCAAGCACCCATATCTTACAAAGAAATTACAGATACAATAAAAGAGGGTAAAAATAATAAAGCTCCAGTTATAGAGGGCATAGTTATGGAAATATATAAACTTTTTTCCTTCAAAGATATTATCCCACTTCCATAAAACTCTATTAGAAATTCAGTCAGAAGCTTTAATACCACCCTCTTGGAGATATTCCTTAATCGCATGAATCCTAAAGGAAAACAAATCCCCAAACCTCTGTACCTCATATAGACCTATTCCATTATAACGACTATAAGATATTAATGACAATATTAACTGACAGAATGAAAATACCACTATCCAAAACAATAAATAATGATCAAACTGGATTTTTATATCATTGACACACACATGACAATATTAAAAGGATAATTTCTGTTATAGATTATATTAAAAATATATATAAAGAAACACTAATAATTGGCTTAGATATAGAGAAAGCTTTTGATTCCCTAAATTGGGACAATTTATTCAAAATTCTGGTATTATTTGAATTTCCTCCTTCCTTTGTTCATCTACTAAAGAATATATATATATATATATATATATATATATATATATATATATATATATATATATATATATATATATATATATATATATATATATATACATATATATATATATATATATATATATATATAATTCCACTTTGAATCATCGAAAGCTTGAAACAGCAAAAGTCTGATCATCAAAACCAGAAGATCGAGTTTCAAACCATCGAAGATTCAAACGGAACGTAAAAAAAAGGAAAAAACTCTAAAAACTATTTTATGCAGGGGGGCTTTGACCCCCTGCACCCCCATGTGGGGAGCTGTGCCCCCACACCCCCCTACTTTAATATACCAACTCCAAGATCGCACTATAGTGGGGTAAAGGGAAATCTCTGTTTTAGCGCTATATGCAGAAGCGCTAAATGGGAGATTTCCCATACCCTTTCTGCAGTGCCATCACAGAGATGGCACATTCACAGACACAGTGTGCAGGGCACCTTGCTGCCCTGCAGGAACACTAGCTTTTTCCCTTTTTTACTTACCTTTTTCTTCCCCTTGACAACATTGATGTTCTAAACACTCGATGATATGGTCTTGACCGTATGAATTTTGATGGTTTAGAATTTCGATGTTTTCAAGTGGAACCATACACACACACACACACACACACACACACACACACACACATATATATATATATATATATATATATATATATACAAATAATTTACAGTATGTTAAGCTAGGTCCTTTAACCTCTGAATCTATACATATAACAAAGGGTACTAAACAAGGATGTCCCATGTCACTGATTCTATTTGCTTTGGCTGTTGAAATATTGGCAGATTCAATACATAACAATGCAAAAATCATAGGAGTAGATGTTTATGAACAATACAATTTTAAAGTAATTCTCTTTGCTGATGACATATTATTAACATTATCCAATACAAAATATACATTAGAAGATTTAAATATTTTAATTAACACATTTTACAGGACTTCAGAACTCCATTTCAATCAATCAAAATCAAAATTTTTATTTTTAAATAAAAAAAGAATTGCAGATGAAGGGGAATCACATTTTAGGGAAACAAGAATCTACCTTAAAATATCTAGGAATTGAATTATGCAAGGATAATAATGAATTAGCCTCAAAAACTACAATAATATCATCAATTCAATTAAAATCTCTGTGGAAAAGTGGAACAAAATAATATTAACATTTGAAGATAGACTATAGTTAATAAAAATGGTTTTACTACCCAAGATTCTATATATAGCTTTGGCAATAAAACTGTTACCAGAAAGGAATATACTCAAAGAAATAAACTCATGCCAAATAAAACTTTTATGGTTTCCCAAAAGAAACAGAATTGCTTTAATACATCATATCAGACCATGGACAGAGGGAAGATTAAACTTTCCTGATATAGAAACATATAGAAAAGCATCAATATCTAAAACAATCTCAGACTGGATAAGTCCAAACTATTCTGCAAACTGGAAAGAATTACTAACTGTAATATCACTAAATGAATTTGATTTACAAAAAAATTTCAAATAGATAAAAACTATTTGCCATGGCACATATTATGTATTAGTATGCAATATAACATAACTAAGCCCACTAAAACTCGTATGATTAATTATTACAGTGACTCATTTAGGAAAATTATTAATGCAAATATAGATTTAAAAATCTGGTTTGATCTTTTAACACCATCCATAGTTACAAAGAGCTATCCGCATAAAATATACAGAGAAATAATTAATTCCTGAGAACAGAAAGGATTTGTTTGTTGGTTTCAATATATCAAAGAACTAAAAGTTTTGGATATGCAAACAATAGAAACAACACACAAAATTCCACAACAAGATTCGTTAACTTTGCAAAGCATTCTGACGTATTCGCAAGATTTATGTAGAATAGTTAGTAATTCTTCATTTAAAGAAATACCTAAACTTACGAAATACCTATATGAAATCATATATAATGATTATGACATGGGAAATAGTATTTCAAAATTTTACAAGATATTGATAAATTATAAAACAACACCCAAATCCTCATATTGGAATTATATAACAAAAGGACACTCATTACAGCTAACTGAAGAAATTAAATCAAATATTTTATTATCTATAAAACATACATCCTTTACACAATACTGGAAAGTTTTTAATTGGAAATGCTTGCACAGAGCATTCTTAACTCCAGATCGAATTACTAAAATTAATTCTTCCACAAAGGGGATATGCTGGAGGTGTGAGCAAATACACAATGCAGATTGGAATCACATTTTTTCGACTTTGTTAGAATTAAGCCATTTTGGGACGGTATTAAAAACTTTTTACAAGCTTTATTTAATGAATCGTTTAGCTTGTCTAAAGCTCTAATATTATTAAATGTGTATGAAGGTCCTCATTTGAATGAGTCAAATATGTATCTAGTTTGGACAATACTTGCAATCTCAAGAAGTGCATAACAAGAAGATGGAATACAAACACAGTACCAACTTTGGAAGATTTCTACAGCCTACTGAAGACCATAGCATTGTTGGAAATTAAAATTAAAAAAATTAAGGATTCATCCTAAGCCATTTATTAACAATCCATGGAAAAAGTCTTATCATCAAATTGACAGTTTACAATAACTGAACAGATACACTCTGATAACTGGATTGTTATACCTACAAATGAATTGTATATATTGAGCTCTGTTATAGTGTCAGGCTGATGTAACTAGAGTACATAGTTATTTAAGAAGTTATATACAAATACTATGAAATTTATTCAATTGTATTTGAAAAATAAAACTTTTTTGAGAAAAAAAAAGAAAGCTTGAGATGAGTTGACTGAAAAACAACTTTGGCCACAAAGCCCCCCAGAGCTTTACTGCGACTAAACAGAATGCTCCTCTGAGGCTTTCAAGGACTGACTGCCAGCTTGTGCTTTCTTTTGCTGGATAGATAAGTTAATTTTAAGAAAAACAAATTCATTTTCTTAATTTTGTTTAGGTTGTGTTACTTTTCTCTTTAGGAAAGTTATTTTAAAAGTAAGAGTGTTTTAATGAACTGTCTTGGGACTGTAGTATAATTTTAAGGGTCTATATCACATAGTCAAAGTTTAATAACTTTGAACACGGAATGTTCGAACCATCCTGTTCGAAGTTAAAAGACAGTGACTATGGATAAAAAAAAAGAAAAGAAAACAAAGCAAAATAAACTGTTGTAAGCAGGGGGGCAAGCCCCCCCTGCACCCCCACGTGGGGGGCTGTGCCTCTCACACTCCCCGCTACTTATATACCAACTCTGAGATCACACCACATTGAACAAAATGGAAACCTTCCCTTATGGAGATTTCCGTTGAAATGCGCGAACTTCTGCAAATTCGAACTTATGGTTTCAACCATGTGAGGTTCAAACTTGCAGAAGTTTGACTATCTAATAGGAACCCTACTTTTAAATCCATCAGTGCTCATTTTTTTTCTCAGTTTATAAGTGGTATAAATTAACTGAAAACATTTTTCTCTGGAGAAATTGTGTTTATTTTATTTTGTGGCTCTGGCATAGTGTCTTAAAGTGCTTTTTACAATGCTTTTCTGACAAATAATAAACTTTAGTGGATTGGTAATGTTTACCAACAGTTGCTACTTGTCTTCCCAGGGAAAGAAGCACCATTTTGGTTTGACCATGGAGCAGAAAACCAGTCTCACTGTCAGTCCTTCTTTCAGCCACAAAAAAGAAAAATAAATAAGCAAACAGCTTTTGCCACCACAGCAGGCTAGCAATTTGCCTCAGCTGCTGGTGGGTAACTTTGCCATGGCCATTTGTTGTATGTCAGACAACTCATCTTTTACACCAGATCCTTCTGGTGTAGCATCTTCAGCCATTATAGACCTGGGATTAGCCACATCCTCTGTGGCTGTTGGGGTACCCTCGATGGGCAAGAGTGAACCACTCTTGTTGGTCCTCAGTGAGGGAAGATGGAGGTTTCCCTGTTCTGTCAGAATGATGTTCCTATCCATGAGGAAGCTGTTTCTGCCATTAATAACATGATTGGCCCTATTTTTTCTGTCAAAAAAAACTAGAAAACTAAGCATTTATCTACCCCTTGGTCTGGGTCAGAGTTTAGTTCAGGCTATTGATCCTTCTTGTAAAGTAGTTTCTGGTAAAAGAAAGAGGGATTCCTCTTTTCCTGAATACATTCAAGATTCTGAGTCTGAAGACAAAGATAGAGGGACAAATACATATTTTTTTCCTCAGATTTCTGATTCAGAGTCAGAGGAGACCTCAGTTTCTGATCCTCCCTTTGAGGGGTTCTCTTTCTCTGAAACTGTTATTAGCATGTGTCATTGTTTTCAAAGTGAGAACACTGAGGTTTCTCAGTCCCTCAGAAAATACTATGAATCATTACAGAAGAATTTTCCAGAACATACACCTATTCCTCAGGTTCTGTCTGCTTTAGAGGATGTGTGTGTTACCGCCTGCAATTTTCCTGACAGTCAGCCAGCTACCCCTAAAAAGTCATGGAGGATGTATTAAGTTCTTCAGTCTTTTAAATTTGTATACATTATTCCATTCCCAAACCTTACACAGCAGCTACAGCTTTAGTTGATCCCACTGTTGCTAAGCACTTAGTTAATTCCAATCTTGTTCTTTATGATAAGGAATGGAAAATTATGGATTAGTATGAGAAAAAATGTCTACTTCTACAACTTTGATTTTCAGAATTTTGAATTGTCAGGCTCATATGTTAAAATTTGTTCTGAGAAATTCTGAAAGTATGAGGAATGTTTTATCGGCAATTTCCTGTTGTGAGGGAAAATTTAGTTTAAAAAATAGTTTATATTATTATGCAGGTCACTACTCATTGTTTATAGTTAGTTTATGACTCGCTTGATACTTCTTCCAGGGTTATGGCCACCGGTAATGTTTTGAGGAGGTCTGCATAGCTGCAGTCTCAGAACCTCCCAGATGATGTTGAAAATGACATTTTAAATTCTCTCTTAGAGATTTAATGTTTGGCTCCTCTGCTGTAGAGGTGATCAAAAAGAGTGATGAAATGGGCAAACAAATCCAGGGAATCTTTAAGCTTTTTTTATCACTCCCTTTCCATATTTTTCAAGGGGTTTTGTAACCCCCTCGTCCAATTTTGTCAAAAAAAAAAGGAATTAACAGTCTCAACAAAATACACGTGAACAGATGTTTAAGAAGAAATGGTAAGGGGTCTCCAAAAAGAAGTCTCAAACCTCCCAAAAAACAATGACAGTCTAACAAGGCTAGATGACTATTCAAGAGACCTTATGACCCCCTCCCACCGTGGTCCCTTTTTTATTCCAGAAAGTCTCAATCTCTATTTTCTCTTTAATAACAGATTTGAAAATTATTCATCAAGATTACAGAAAGAACTGGGAGGAAATTCTTCCTTTCCAGGGGGTCATTCCTCATCCTCTAGATACTCTAAATCAGACTCTTTGTTTCCACAAATTCTTCATCACATGCTGTCCCAAAGAGTGATAGAATGAGTTCCTCCTTCACAGGTGGTGAAAGGGTTTTTATTTGTGGATGCTCCTAGTGCCAAAGAAAGAAAATGCTTGGAGATCAGTTCTGGTTCTTTCCTAAACGTGTTTGTGACAGTTCCCAAATTCAAAATGATGTCACCTCACAGCCTCTTCTTTCTCTTTCAAGTTTACTAGCAACACTAGATATAAAATATGCTTATCATTATATCCCTATTCATGCAGACTTCAGGTGTTTCTTAAGGTTTTGTGTGTCTGAATCACATTATCAGTTCTCTGCCTTACCCTTTGGACTATCTACTGCACCAAGCATGTTCACAAAGTGTTTAGCTCCAGTTATAGCTCATTGCAGGCTACAGGGTGTCCACATTTTTCATATTTAGATGACTTACTTATCTTTGCAGAGTCTTTTTCAAAGTCCCAGGAATCTCTCTTTCTCAGGTGAGAGATTTCTTATATAAGCTGGGATTTCCAGAGAACATTCAAAAGTCTTTCTAGACTCCTTCACACAGGATTATGCTCCTGGGATGTCATCTAGACATCTCAGTTCATATATCTCTTCTCCCACAGGAAAAAATGCATCTTTATCTAGATCTATTTCTAAGGTTTTCCACCCAGGCATCAGTCAGTGCAGTGGAATACTTCATGATTTTGGTTCTCATGGCATCTTTGATTCTTATGATACCCCTGGAAAGGCACTGTATGAGAAAGATGCAGTTGTATCTGAAACTACTCTGGTCCCAGCATCAACATCCTTTATCTTTCCAATCCCATTGCTGTGTTTTTTCAGGAGAGAAATCTGTTGATGGAGTGTGAGACACCAAGGACAGATGCAAGCACATAAATATTAAGTAAATACTTACCCTGATCAAGGCACTCAACACTATGAAGCAACTTTGGTCCCCTGGACCTCATCAAATGGTTACAAACAATACCAGAGTCATGCACTACACCAACAAGCAAGGATGAACCAGATTGTACCTTCTTTGCAGACTAGCCATTTTAGCTTGGGATATAGCTTCACAGTGCAATTTCACTCTATAGATGTTCTACATTCTACAAAACTGTGTCAGACAAGTTGAGAAGGACCAGGGCAGACTCACACGAAAGAAAAACTAGATCAGAGGGTCTTCCAGGATTTGATCCATCTGTGGGAATTTCTTCAAGAAGACCTCTTTGTCTCCTCTGAACAATCAATTTGCAACATTTTTTTCCAGGACTCCATGTCAGAAGGCCTAGAAGACAGATGCCTTTTCTTTTTCTTAGACAGGAATATTCTTATATGCCTTTCCACCATTTCCACTAATATCCAGGGTACTTCTAAAGATTCAGAAGGAGTACCCCAAGATCATTGAGGTGACTCCCTTCTAGTTCAGGCAACTGTGGTTCTCCCTTCTTTTGGGGATGGCCAGGGGCATCAACCGCAAGTTTCCTCACAGGCTGGCTCTAGTAACACAAAACAAGGGTATTTTATGCACCCTGACAACAGCGCCTTTTACACACCTCTTTACTGAGGATTTGTAGCAGGTACTAATCGAGGCAAGAAAGCCTGCTGCTGCAAAATCATATAATAGCAAACTGAAAAGGTTTTCTAGTTCGTGAAAACAACATAACTAGCACACAGTCAAGGTTACTTTTTGTCTGGTTCTACAATATGTGTGTAAATTACTTTTCTATGGCCTTTTGTATTCCTCTATCAAGGTTTGTTTATCATCCATTTCAGCATGTCTGCCCATGGATCCTCCTCTTCCAATGCTGCCCGATGTCAAAATGTTCTTGAAAGGTTTTTGCATGAGAGGCTTCCAAGAAAACCAGTGGTCCTCCTTGTGATCATAATTTTGTGTTAAAGAAACTAACACTTCCTCCATTTGAAATAACTAATCTGGCTAATTGAGGTTCTTAAGATGGAAAACAGTTTTACTGATTGCTCTGGACTCTGTAAGAAGGATACCTGAGTTGCAAGCTCTTATGGTGAGTCAACCCTACCTCATTTTCCACAGGGACAGGGTTTCTTTGAGAAGTAATCCTTATTTTATGCCTTAAGTGGTATCCGAGTTTACTTTAAGCTTGACTACCCATCTCCCGGTTTTCTTTCCTGAACTTAAATAATAGGGAGAAAGGATACTCCATACTTTGGATGCCACAGACAACTCAGGTACTACCTTGTCAGAACTAAACCTTTCAGATCTTCAGATCAATTATTAATTTCTTATGAGTGTGAAAGGAAGGGACAATCTGTGTTAAAACCGACTATTTCCAAATGGTTATCTAGGGCTATTACCTTTTATTATACTCACCATAACAAGCCTATTCCAGCCAGTGTCAAGACCCACTCTGCCAGGACCTTGGCTTCATCTATTGCTTTTTGGAAAGGGTTGGAATCTAGAAACTGCTATTTGGTCCTCTCTACAAAGTTTTACAAAGCACTATGAGCTTGATTCCTTCTTTAGTTTCAGATTAGGCTTTGCTATGACCATTCTTCAGGGGTTTCAGAATCCTCCCTTTATATCTACCAAATGTAGTTAGCTAAGATAATCTAACCATATAGCTAAGGCTACTACAGCAGTGATCAATATGATGAACATAGTACAGTTGTGTAAGTTAAACTTACCATAACAGTAGATGTTTGAATGATCACTGCTGCAGTAGCTGCTCTCTCTGTCCATCCTCTTTTTTTTTGGAGGGGGGGGGGCGGGTTTATGCCAGGGTATGGACATTTATTCTTTTTTGCTCCTAGCATTGTCCTTTCAGGGCTCAGATTCCGTCATTCTACTGGCAGGAAAGCTCTGATGGGCTTTGCACCCAAACTTTTCTTTTAGTTAGCTCAGCCAAACCTGCCTGACAGTTTGGGCACATGGAAGGTATCCTGACGCTTTGGAAGCTGGCTGACTGTTATATTCTTGGCAGGATATAATCCTTAGCCTACTGCAGCAGTGATCATTTGAACATCTAGTATTATGGTATGTTTAACTTACACACCTATACTTCTACCTTCACTATGTCAAGAGCTGAATATTGTGTCATATATGTTTACTAAAATAGGTCGTGCCATGCAAAATGACCTCCTACAAAAAGTATATCACTGTACAAAAAAGCTTGGATTTAGAGAATGGAAAGAATTATCTGCAAATAGGTAAAGGTAAGGCTGGCGAATGGTGCTTTGTATGTCACATGATTACATTCCAGAATATTTTAACCAGATTCAGTTGCAGTCAGTATCATGGTGCAGAGTGGTAAATCAATGAATGTATCACAGGCAAACTGGGTTGCATTAGCTGCTTGGATATCTGAGGTGTTAGAAAGGAGGAGTGGGCATGCTCATCCAAGGTGGAGGACATGTGCTTAGGCATATCTCATAGGCAAAGCCTAGTAGAATCTGGGATATGCACAGAGAGTTTGCCATTAAAGATGAACAGCCAGGGGACACTGGCTGAGTCATTGCAGAGGCAGGATGAGATGCCATCACATCCTCATTGTATGTCCATTTCAGAGTATTCAATGAGCGAGCATGAAGGGAAGAGTAAAGTTGCCCATAAGAAAATCAGTTCCCTCCAGCAATATTATGCTGAACTAAGAGTCCTCTATCACCTCACCAGCCCTGGAGGTAGGAGCAAGGAAGAGGCTAATGTAGGTTTGGTAAACCTGATGAATGAGGAGAAGAGGTGGGGGCAGCTGATAGTCAGCTGTGAGGAGCCTCGAAACAGAAGTCAGTTATGTGGCCTCATCATGTCTGATACAATAACATGAAGCTACAGTCTATATATGTGTAAATATATATATACATCTATGTATGCATGTGTATGCATGTGTATGCGTGTAAGCGTGTGTGTGTGTGTGTGTGTGTGTGTATGTGTCTGCACACGCGTGTGTGTGTGTGCATGTGTGTGCGCGCACGTGTGTGTGTGTGTGTGTGTGTGTGTAAAATATATAAATTATAAACATATATGTCCATGTACTGAAACATCAAAGCATAGAATGGCAAGTAATTGAGCAAAGATGGTCCACCACCAACCGATCAGAAAGTGCCAAAAAAATAATTTTTTTTGCATGGATGCTGAACCCCCCACACTCCCTGCTCATTATATATACAAACTCTGAGTTTGTACTACAGTGAGGACAGGATAAATTCTCTGATCCCCATCATACTGCAATTATGCACACATTTCAAAACCCAGTATGTATGATCAGCTGATTTTCAACCACTCATGCCACTTTTTTTTCCTGGTCAATAAAACATTTTTGACCAAAGCACAAGTGTGTCAGTGCATGTGTATATGCGTGTGCATGTGTGAGTGTGTGTGTGTGTGTGTGTGTGTGTGTGTGTGTGTGTGTGTGTGTGTGTGTGTGTGTGTGTGTGTGTGTGTGTGTAGGTCTACTTCTAAATTTCGAACTTTCACAAGTTTGAATTTCTTATGGTCGAGACCATAAGATTAAACTTGTAAAAGTTAGAAATTTAAATTAAAAAAATGGTTTTGCAGCATGTCAGCCCCCCTGCACCCTCCACACCTCCTGCTAATTAAATGTACCAACTCTGAGCTCGCACTTTGGTGAGGAAAACTGTAAATATACCGTTCCACGCTGTAGAGTAATCTCCATTTAAATAGTTCAAACTTTCACAAGTTCGATCTTATGGTCTCAACTATAAGAAATTTGAACTTGTGAAAGTTTGAAATTTAGAAGTAGACCCACGCATGACCTATGTGTTACATTGCAGAAACTTTATGCTCACAACAAATAACAGTCAGCAGTAGTCAGTCATAATAAATTGTATCTAAGACAATGGCAGAGATAAATACAGATTCTTTGTGTGTGTGTGTGTGTGTGTGTGTGTGTGTGTGTGTGTGTGTGTGTGTGTGTGTGTGTGTGTGTGTGTGTGTGTGTGTGAATATAGATAGATATATATATATATATATATATATTTTTTTTTTTTTTCATTTATTTTTTTTTTTTAATATATATATACTTACACACCCACACACACACAATCACATATATAACTTAGTGACATATTATTTGTATATGGGTGTGTATGTAGATATATATATATATATATATATATATATATATATATATATATATATATATGTATGTGTATTTTCTTTGCATTATGGCTGGATGGGGTCTGAATATACTAATCACAAAGGAATTTGACATGATACAAAAAAGGAGTTCTTTTGTGTTACACATAAGAGATGTATGCTCACCCTTAGGCTACAAAGCAGCCATGTATTTCAAAGTGGAAATTATCATTTGTTAAGGTCAAGGCAAGATAAGGAAAAGGTTCTAATCCTTGCAGCTGCTATATAAAAGCATTCCCTCTATTAGTTATGCAACAATGACTGCTAGAATTATGTGAAAATGCTCACGTGTATAAAGTGCACATTATTAGATTATACATACAGCATAAGTCATGGTGAAGAAGAACAGCAGTGTAAGTGAATTACTTGTAAAGAAAAGAAAATCTGAGATCAGAGCAGTCAGGAAAAAAAATTAATTGTTAACCTTTTTTGTTATATTACAGGTGAGCAAATCAATAAAACTTCATAGTTTCCAACACATAATCATTTCAAGTCCCTCTGGTCCTTTTCCAGTAATTTCAATGATAATTAAATATATTATTGGGGAAATGCTTTTTATATTTCAGAGTCACCATTATTTTGCATTCTTAGGTATAGGAAAACATTGTCTTGTAAAGAAGAATCCTTTAATTTAGTTTAAGATATCAAATAAAAAAAAGGCTAGATTTCAGGTTTCCCTTTACGTTTTATTGTCTCTTTTCTTTTTTTTCTACACCGAATGTAAATTAGAGTCAGTAATCTTTGCTGAGAAAGCACCTTCTCCTTTCAGTGTTTATATCATCATCAAAGATCTGCCTTTAGGCTCTGGCACGTTAATAATTTAAGGTGTGCATAGCCGAGATATAACTAAAAGCTTAGTTATTGAGTTTGTAAACTAGGGCATGATTTATCAGAACACCTCACATGAGTCATACTCATTAAATAAAATGATTCTGTTTAATAAGGAACAGGGGATAAACCATTCTTCACATTACCGAGTAGCCAAGTGCTTGGAAATTGCTGAGTATTGTCACAACAAGTCATTGGTGTTTTTATTTTAGAATTACAACAGCAGGTCCTTGCATTTACTTAGGAATGCTGAACATCTGTCTTTTCTGTTGCACAAATCTAACTCACATATTTTGCAAATGTGACTGTTTTACCAAGCATGGCTAACTGTGTCAACATACACTTAAACATAAATGATTTTGATGCCAGTACAATACCTTTGACATTAAGATGTTTAACTACCTTGTATCATGAAGTGCTCTATGTTTGCTTGTAACTAGACTGTTGTTTCTGTTTTTAACTCTTGATCATTTATTTATTTTGTATTTGCTGCTTGCTCAACTGCGTGCACTATTTTTTTAACTAATGTTCTTGCCTCTTGGTCTAGGTCATACCTGAAAAGGGTCTTCAGGCCAGTGCACCTACTCAATTAACAGAAGGAAATAAATAACATAAAACTTTTGTCCTGATCCCCTTAAAATAAAGCACACCACACCAAAATGGCATACAATGACCTTTTATTAAACAACATTCTTAATCACAAATTTTATTGAACAACATTCATAGTCCCAAAATCAATTAATTTAGTAATCACAACATGAATATTTAACATAACAGCATATCCCTCTAACTCCACCACAAAATAAGCAGTGTTACCTCAATAAGGAACAAGGGATAAACCATTCTTCACCGTCACTTATCAGAAGCAGCATGCTACCGCTCACTTCCATATCCAACCAGCCTCATTGCCAAATCCAACACTCAACAACCAGAGGGAAAACAGAAGAGGAACAAGCCTGCCCCTCTTCTCTGCTAGCCAACTAATCCTGTATGAAATTAATCAAAATCATCCATGCCGTAAGAAGAGACAGGGAGATTGGGCCACAAGTTTATGCCTAAAACTGATTTCCCAACTATGCCACTCTTACATAAAACTACCTTAACTGCTCCTTACACTTACCTCACTTCCTCCCCAGATCTCATCCATCTAAACATAACCCTTTCTTGCCCATTACCCTACTAAGCTCCTTCCATTTCCCATTCAACTCCAGCATCTCTCCCCAAACCTTTAAACTCTCCTTTCCTACCCTTCCATTAACAAGCTAACTGCTTAGTGTATCTCTGGACAGATTCGCTTTTTCCCAAACCGCATTTGCCCAATTCCCTTAAAATAAAACACACCACAGCAAAATGGCATATGATGACCTTTTATTAAACAACATTCTTAATCACAAATTTTCTTACACAACATTCATAGTCAAAAAATGAATTGACTTATTAATCACAACATGAATTTAACACGGCAGTGCATCTCGCTCACCCTACCACAAATTAAACTGTGTTACCTCAACTGCTCACTTACTCTCACTTATCAGAAGCAGCATACTACCGCTCACGTCTATATTCAACCAGCCTCATTGCCAAATCCAACACCGAACACCAATAAAGGAACAGAAGAGGGACAAGCTTGCCTCTCTTCTCCTCCCACCAGCCTGATGCAAGCTGTTTCTCCTATCTTACTTTCGCTAAATCTTCTAAAAACAAAGCCAAGTATACATTAAATAAACCCAATCCTAATTCACTAAGTTGCACTCCATCCTCCCTAAACCATATCAGGTCCTTATCATCAAAGTCTCTATGATCTATCATATGACTACCCAAGTTCACTAAATGCCTTGACCAACCTAAAATTAACCAACCAATGGGCCCACTCAGTATCTATAAAACTGCCCGCATTCCTCCAAAATAAATGTGTTACTATTTCAGAGCACACAATAATCATACCCAGAAATCTCCTCTTTAAATTAGCTAAGTCCTCCAATATCCCAAACACCATTTTGGAATGACACCCAAATCGTTACCTGGTAAATGAACCACTAAAACTCATGAAATTCCAAGCTGTAATTCTATGTCCACAAACTCTTCCACATGTTGATTCCATCTGAAGCCTCTGATACTATGACAAAAGACTCTCCACCAGTAACAATGTAAACCCAGCTCGTTGCCATCTGGCCTAACTGCAGAACATTTCACCACCCAATAAATATAGGAATGACCAGAAAACACATTAGAGACAACCAAATTAACAAATAATCTAATATAAGTTAAAAAAGGTATCTAAAGACCAATGACCTACCCTCTTGATGACCTACACTGACCTACCTGCTCTTGCCAAATCATAAGCCCTTCCAATGCAAAATGAATGAGTAGAAAACTTCTCTCCCCAAAAACCAATACACTGAAAAGCCTTCTTCATTATGCACACAACCTGGTTTCCTGTTATCACCCTACCCCCATTTTGATCATAAAACCAAGTCCTGTGGACTCCCAGCATGTGACAGCTGTAACCTTCTGGCCCATCACAGTGGGCACATCGACTCGTCTTTCTCCTTCACCAAAACAATCTGCATGACCCTCCCCATCTGGTCCATTTTAGACCTACATATCCATATCTCTACTGACACAGAAAATACAGTCACATCTTGCCACACCAGTGACCCCAACAACTCGGACACCCTAAACTCTTCATTATTCATCCATAGTGACATTGTCACCCAGAAATTATAATCTGCTGAGTTTCCTGTCAGTAACTCTAACCCCCACAATAAAACTTTAAAAGCCTGTCTTGTCACTGACCATAGCCTATCCGTCCTAGCACCTGCAACTCTACCATACCCTTTCAATAAACGAGCAACTGTCCAAAATGTCATCCAGTCCTGTAACCCTGCCATCCATGCAAATATGCTAATGGCAACCAAATCTACCTTAACTGACTGAAAAGCCTTGCCTTTCATCCAAACCCAAGCTAGATATTTCAACAACAGTTTCTCTAACCACATTACCTCCTCCTCAGGCAGCTGCAAAACAAATTCATCAAACTCATATAAAGCCATACCATACACCTTCCTTGTCAAAACCACCCAAGACTGTTGAACCAACCATTTTGTCACTTCAGTCCAATCTGCTACACCTCATCCAGCAACACAAATGATTTGCCCACTGCCTCTGGGGCTAACTGCTGAAACCTGCAAAAGTAAAAATGAGAAAAATGTCAGCAATCCCATTTTTAGAACCTGACAAATGCACACCTGTAAAAGACAAATTTATCAACAAACTCTGCAAATACATTTTTTGTAATACTAACAAAAGCAATCTAGATTGTTCTACTTTTGACATCAACACTTGCACCACAGCAATATTGTTGGAATGGAAAATAACCCTTCTAGCCTGTAACCATTCCTGCCACACCACCGATGCTGCCCAAATAAGCATCAGTTCCAGAAAAACCACAGCCATCTTCCATTCATCCTTCCAGTCAACCAACCACCGAGCTTCAAACCATGCACCACGAAAAAATGCTCTCATCTCAATACCTGTCTGCATCTGTAAAAACATGCAAATCACTTTGGTCAACCAATCTACCTGCCAGAAGAAAATGCCATTAAATTGATCCAAAAAGGACAACAATGTTAAATCTGCCCTAACCAGTGCATTAATCCTTACTCAGTGGTGTTTACTATTCCCTCCTTTCAGCAAAAATGCCACTGATTTGCAAATTGTATGACCACAAAGTTCATCAGTCCTAACAGCTCCATGATGTTCCTAATCCACATCTTCTCTTTGTCAATCATCCAAAAAAGCTTCTCCCTCAAATGCTCTAGCTTCTCAGCAGAAAGACAAAACAATCCCCACCCCGCATCCACTTACAAGCCTAGAAATGTAAAGGCCTTGGCAGGGCCCTCCAATTTCTGCTTAGCCAATGGAATACCCATCTCTTCACATATTGTCAGAAATGCCCACATGCCCTCAAGCACCTGTACAAACCCTTCACCTATCAACAAAAAGTCATCCAAAATATGAAGTGTGATGTTAAACTTCTCAAAGGTGGCACAAGCCACTGAACACCCCATTGGCATGACCTTGTCAAAATAACATTTTTTGTCAACCATCATGCCCAAAATTGTCCATTCTTCTTCCCATACTGGTAGTATTCAAAAGGCAGATTCAATCTCTACCTTTACCAACCATGGACCTGTAAACCCATTAATGATTTCCACTGCTTCATCCAATGAAGCATAACTAACTTTTGAATATTCCTTCGAAAGGAAATCATTAACTGACTTCCCTTCTGGATTGGACAAGCAGTGAATCAGCCAAAATTTGCCAGGTGACTTTTTAGGAACCAACCCCAATGGTAACACTTTAAAACTGACAAAAGAAGGGCAATCAAACTGGCCAAACAGTCTCCTGCACACAGATCCTTCCCCACCAAGCCTTTTAAAGCATCTTCCTTCCCCCGCACAGAATGCAAATTCTTACAATGTGAGCCATCCCCACAAACCCCAGACTTAATATAAAATCTTATGGAAAATTCTCTGAGCAACTCCGCCACAACCTTCTCATCCAGAAAGTCACTGAGCATGTGCTTCAAGGTCTGTACATTAACGGGTGTTTTGGAAACCTGGTTTTCCTCTCTGATTCCTAAAGGACAATTATCCCATTTGTCCTCAAAGATTCCCTTGCCCACAAAACCCTGGGTGAAAAGGCTACTGACACCATCAGCTGCAAATGATCCCAGACTGATCAAACTACCTTCCCAGCAACCATGGGATGCCCCCGCAAAGAAGTCAAAATATTTGTGAAAATCAGCATACCACCTATGTGTAACAACCCGCTTTAAATGCTCAACACACTCCCAACCCCTCACCCCCAATTTTATTCCATCTGGTGGTACCCACCACATTATCATTATCCATCATAGTGGCCAACAAAATGTCCTGGTGCCTAAATTCATATCTCAGTGACTGATCTTTCGCTTTCCATTTATAGAATCGCAGATCATGCCACATCTAAGCATTCCCTGCATGCAGCCATTGTGCGTCATGAATCATGAGAAAATAAGTCAGGAGTGGTAAGGCCATGGAATTATCCTTGTCGAACCATACTGTCATGTAGTACACAAAATCTAGGATCCAATTCTCCCAAATCCTGGCTCATATCCTTCCCCTTTCCTTCATCTCAGTGCTGCAAATGCCACTAAATGTTCCTTTTTATTTGCCATCTCTGATTCCAGCAAACACTGCACCCCTTGCATGTCAATTGGTTTAAATATGTTGATATACTCACCTTTCCAGATCTTCTCTTTAACCAATGGTGGTATATCAGCGGTGAAAAAGATTCCTCATTCTGCATTCACTAAGGCCTGAGTAACTAGCGAATCCTCTGGTTACATCCCTTCCTGTTGCTATGAACTACCTTATCCAAGCTTGACCCCCAAACTGCCTAACGATGACCCTAAGCTAACTTGCCCAGCTACTACCTCCTTTTGAACCTGCACCACTCCTCTAAGAAGGTCTTGATCAACCCCTGCACCTGGAACCTCACCATGATACTGCTTCAACTCCCTAATGTCACCTACCGACAGACTACCCCAGCCCTCAAATGATCAGCCACACCAAAATGTACTCCCAACAAACTATCATTACATGTAGTATTATTGTGTCCTGTTCTCCCAGCTAGGACCTCTACCATGGCACTATTTGCTGACTTACAAACTCATTTCCTCCATGCCACTGATTTGTTCTTAAGTGCCAGAACTCTCCTTTTATTTCCATATGCACAAAGTTCCTCTGCCACTGGGAAATCCTTCACCAGCAAGTCTCAGAACAATTATTCCTCTTGTACAACAATAGCCACCCATCTCTGCTGCCAACTACGTGATCCTGCCATCTGTCAAAGAAAGAAAAAGACAGTAATTACTAACTTGGAAAAAGAAAGCTCTCAATATTCCTTCAGTAGTTGGCTAACAGTTATTTTTTTATCTGAAAGACATACATGTTGTAAGAAATGAAATAAGCAACTCAAATGCTACAAGACTAATCTTTTATTTTGCAAAATTGGACTTCTCTCCTTTGCACTGGCCCTAAGCTGCAAAATCCCACAATTCTACAAAAATTGTTTTACTTTGACAGTTGAAAAGGTGAGAATCCTAATGCCACTGCTTTCAGAAAATACCAGTCCACAATATCCCCATTCCCCCACAGCTGTTACCGCAACGTGCTTGTGTGATGAATGGCCAACTAGTGGGAATCCCACAACCATGAACCTTTCCTTTTAACTGTATCTCATCCCCCCAGCCAGGAGCCATTCTTCTAGGGTTACCACCTGTCCCACTTTGCGAGGGACAGTCCCTCTTTGGGCAATTGCGTCCTGACAAAAAATTGTAAAAATGGCAAATGTCCTGAAATTTTAGTACAAAATTATTTCCTATATTTTATGTAATAGTTGCATACAACAGTTATTCTGTAACTGAAATACCTAAATGTTATAAGAAACAGAATAAGCAACTAAAATGCTACAAGAATAAGCTTTATTTAGGCAAAAAAGTTAAGTTTTATCGTGGATATTTGTCGGCCTGTAAAATCTGATGTTTGTACCAAAAATGTCCCACTTTGGCCATTTGAAAAGGTGGCAACCCTACATTCTTCTGACCCCCCACAAGCAACCTTCCTATGCCATTTTATTGTATTCATTGTTGTGGGGGGGGGTTGTTTTTTTTTTATAAATTTCCCATTATATATCAGCATTTAACTAACTGATGAGGCCTTTGAAGAACAAAAGTAATGCAAAATGAAATGGAAGTGCCAACTAGGGAGGAGAAGAAGGACCTAATAACTAACAGATAAATGAAATAACATTTAGACAATGTTAGTGAATTTTCCACCTAATGTTTCCACTCATTATTTGTGCGAGTAAACACAGACCCAACCTTCCACTACCCCTTCTGAAGCAGGAACTCTATCCTGTCTCTTATGGCTTGAATTCATTTTTAAGACTTGTTTCCCTTCGTTATATAAGCTACCAAAGACAGACCCAAACTTCCACTTCCTCTTCACAAGCAGGAAATTGATACTACATCTTACGGCATGAACTAATTTTAAATAGGCACTTAATTGCATTACTGTGTTGAATTAAAGTTTACAGAGAGACACATAGTTGCAAGTTTGTATAAATCCATGCATGGACAAGGACATACATACATGAAAGCTCACCCTCTCCTATCCCCCATAACCGTTAACAACTCACTGCACATGTACGATAAACAGACATGCCTTGCAACCCACGAGCATACTTCAATAAGCACAACCCAGAAACTAATGTGTGGCTCTGTTACACCACCACAAACATAAGCTGTACAGCCATTCCCACATGTCAGTTAATGAGTGAGCCAACAACTACTGTAAAAATGAGAAAATAGCAAAATCGAGCAAAAATACGGGACAGAAATGAGTGAAATAAGGGGACATGCCCACATGAAAAACCAACAAACCTACTTTTAGTTGAAGGAAAAAAAACAACAGAATGAGCCAAACCAGTAAGCTGCAGAGGACCTACCCCAATGAAAAAGCAAGCACACATTTTTAAAATAAACAAGAAAAACCCCACTGAACCAACAAAAAGAAAAAAAAAAGCAAGTGCACCATCTTAAAATGAACACAAAGAAACCCCAATGAATGACCAAAATCATAATCATAACTAAAAGCAACCCCTTATAACCAGAGAAAATCCTAAGCAGAAACACAAAAAAAAAAAACGCTCACCCACTATCACCATACAAGCCACTATTAACCCAAGGCCGGTCTAGTCTCCAATTACCTACTGGTAGTCACAGAGTTAGCATTTGTCACAGTTAGTTTACACCTAAATCTGATCTCCCACTGTGCCACTCTCACATAAAACTACCTTAACCCCTCCTTACACTTACCTGACTTCCTCCCCAGCACTCAACCATCTAAGCTTACCATTTCTTGCCCATTTCACCACTAAGCTCCTTCCACTTTCCATTCAACCCCAGCATCTCTCGCCAAACCTTTAAACTCCCCTTTCTTACCCTTCCCTTATCAAGCTAACTACTTAGTGTGTCTCTGGACAGATTAGTTTGTTCCCAAACCACATTTCTCATCAACTGTCTTTTACCTGCAGAATGCAGAAATCTGAATGTACTGAATTACACCATAGATTTAAAGGCATATAGAAGATTTTGGGGGCATTGATCAAGAAAGCTACTTGTTTTGCATACAGATAATGTACTCAGAGATGAATCTTCATTTCTGTTTAAGTTACATATTTCACTCCATTTCTCAGCTGACTGGTGGCATGCAGTGAAACAATTAGTGACTTAACATATCATGCTATCTCATGATATTTACTGGCAATGAGGATCACTCATCACATGTTAAATGAGCTATTACAAAGAACATTTTAAAGTAAGCATCTTAATATGTAGACCTTAAATGATAGTTTCTGACATTCATTTTAGTGTCCTCAATTAGTGCATCTTAAAGTTATAAAGGACTGAATATTTTTTAACAACTTTCAGTAGCTAATTGTCTTGCTACTCCTTACTTATAATTGCCAGATGTCCGTATCTTAATTATTTAAGTACAGCTATTAAGTGAAAAATCTGAATGTGCATGATCTTACTTCCCTGTCACTGTCTGATGATTGTGAAATTACTACTCAAATTCAACATAGTAAAGAAAAGTAAATTGTTTATAGTACTGTGACTCTTTCCTTCCCATCATTTATCTATAGCACAAGATTTAAAAGGTGGTCATAAGAGAAAATAAAGGGTTTTACTGCAATCCAGTCAACACACCAATAAAATCTTCACGTACTATAGGATTCCTTTAAATGCTGTCAGGCTTAAAGCATGAATGAAAATTCAGATAAATCAACGGGCAAGAAAAATGAAATCATTTTCTGGAGTGTTAGAAAACAGAAAATCTACATATGTTCAAGAAAGCTTTACCAGGGCAATCCCTGCATATAACAGCTGTTTAACAAAGTGACAGAGACAACTATAGCACTTAAAAATAGATTGGAGTACTGATCAATTATATCTAGAATGCATGCAATAACAATATTCACTAGGACCAGGAAATAAGTGAATAGTCACCAGAATACAGCTGTTTAAAGTTCTAGAGAATCATCAGACAAACAACTGCACATGGTGATAGCTCTCTGGGAGATTTATGCCTACAACTTCTCCCCCAAATTTTGTAGCTCTGATATAGTCATCCAGATTGTCTATAAATCTAGAGACAAGCAATATCCACTGTGGTAAAGTAATTTATTCCCAAAACGGAAAACCTTGTATTAAATAATTCTGCACATATTCACTTGCATTGTTAATAATAATACAAATATTTTCAAAAGATTGAAGAAAAGCAATGCTGTAGAAAACACATGCATTCTCTAATACATGATTAGTAACTTATTTTAAATGCCTGAAAGGTAACCTTTTAACAATCTATAAGCATCTGTGATACAGACATATTTTGAGGATATGTACATAATCATTTAGGTTACTAAATGCATTAGCTCCCTATTGAAATCTTGAGACTCACAAGTGCAAGCCTTAAAATGAAAAAAAAAAATTGACCAAAAATACAGGAGAACAGTAAGTGCTGAACATTACTGTAATTTAAGTTGTTTTTTGTAGGGTACAAGCCACCCTTCACCCCCTAATGTGAGTGGCAAGCCCCGCACACTCCCTGAACTTATAATATATCAATTCTGTCATCATCATACTTCTGAGAAAAGGAAATATTTTGGGAAATGGAAATCGGAAACTTAGTATATGTAAGTCTGCATTTTCAGCTATTTAGTATAACTATTCCAGGGCTCTGACTAAAGAGTCTTGACATTTCAAATGGTTATCAAATCTGCCTAGCCTGTTAATAAATAAGTTTTGTACCTGTTTTAATCTGTTAACATAAACAAATGAGCAAGTGCAGGAATCTGTATAGTTTTAACTTCACCACCACAAGTGTTGAGGAAAAAAATAAAAAACAGAGAAACTAGTGGTCTTAAAACTTCATTGATGAGCTCAGTCACAATAATGTCCAAACATCACGAATCCAGGTAGTGTTCCAAAGCAACAAGCCTTATTCGTCACAGAGAAGCAATCCTCAGTAACAAAAAAATATATAAACTTTTATATACTTAGAAGCAGATGTGGAAAATATATGTATTGTTTAATTTTAAACCAGCCTGTTCATGACAAACAATATAAACAGGGCTGTAAAAGTATATTATACAATGACTGGCCATTAGTATTCAAACAGTAGCATGCTGATTGGTCAGCCTAACCAGTGTGCCCATTGTAAATACAAGCATATACCAACAGAAAAAGGTCTGGTCACCCAGACTTTTTTACATTAATCTAAGCAATTAAAAAAATGTACTTTTATTTCATTTTTTAAAATAAGTTCACAAAACTGGAAACCCAAGTGAACAAGGGAGATGGCACAGAGAAAAATAAAAGGACAATCAAGTATGTTATTCAAAATTAAATAAATGTACCTGATTATCCTTTTATTTTCTCTGTCCTGCCTCTCCTGTAATTTAAGCCTTACGGTTTCTTTCTTTTTTTTTTTTTTTTTTTTTTTTTTTTAGTTAAAAAAAAAAAGCAGCGGAGATATTCCTTTCACCATTGCTTCCTTCACACAGCACTGGTGTACTGCGACAGCTTGGGAATGAAAGTTCCATATGTATGCACAGTACATCAGCAACACTCCAGGATATCAAGAGAAAAGTGGAAGACCACCATGGCACAGTTATACAAAGACATTATTTAAGAAAAGTAAGCCATTTTTTTCTTAAATAATGTCATTGTGTAATAGCAATAACTGACTCTGTGATGTGGTATATTGAAAATTTACCCACGGTTGCCTTTGTTTACTCACTTGGGCTCTGTCCTCATAATTAAACCACACCAATCATGGGTAAATCTTCAATATACCACACCAACCTCGTCAGCTATTGATATATTTTAGAACAGAAAGTACCTATCCTCACACACTCTACTGATTAAATCAAACTAAATCCTAGTTAAGGAAAACACTACCTATTTGCAACCAACATTCCAAGATCAGGTGTTAGGAAAAGCATAACATATGCATTAAAAGATATACATTAAAAGACTTTTAACTAAAATCACTTTCAGTTAATTAATGTAATAAGGCATTAGAATGTATACATACATATATATATATATATATATATATATATATATATATATATATTTTAGTTACTTTACTCTCAGTTCTGCTTTGATTAGATTTATTGCATCACACCAGTGATTTAAATGGCAAATTCAAAATACATATTTTTCATGCCACTATTGCCATATAGTATTGGTATAATTCCCCCATTTACCATACTGGCGAATACTCATGCACACACATGCACACACCTGCACAATTTTATACATTACTAATTTACTTCTTTTACTGTGTTTTTTGTACTATTTTTCATTGCTTAAACATGTTTTGTGGCTGTAAATATTGATTTATTTATTTTATTTTTTTTTTTTTTGCAAAACACTGACATTTTTTTCTGAGCTGTTAATAACTTAGTTTTTTATGCACACTAATACACATGGATGGATATTTACTAGATATTATTAGAAGACAGATGTATTTTATATATTTATAGTTTTCTAGTTTGATTATGTTTATGGTTAGATAGTTATGTGTTTTTTCTTGATTTTAGTTCTTGTCACAGACCTGATGAAGGCTTTATTGCATTAGTTAGGCAAAAGCAATTTTAGTTAAAAGTCTTTTTTATGTATACATTTTATGTATATGTTATGCTTTTCTTACTACCTGATCTTGGAATGTGGGTTGCAAATAGATAGGTAGTATTTTTCTTAACTAGGATTTAATTTGATCTAATCAGTAGTACTGTGTGGGTTTGGGTACTTCCTGGTCTAAAATGCACTTTACAGCCCTGTTTATATTGTTTGCCATGAACAGGCTGGTTTATAATTAAACAATATGTATATTTTATACACCTACTTCTAAGTAAAGCTGATATGTTTAACATTATTAAAATATTTCTGATTATTTGTTATTGAGGATCACTTATCTGTGATGAATAATGGCTTTTTGCTTTGAAACACTACCAGGGTTTCAGAATTTTTGGAAATTATTGTGACTGTGCTCATCAACAATGTTTTAAGACCACTAGTTTCTCTGTTTTTTTTTTTTAATCTTTTAAAATTACCCGCAGAAAATGAACAGGACTAATACAATATAATCATTATAATGACTGAATGCTTGACTAAAACAAAGCAATAAAACATGTCTGTATAGCAGTAGATATGTCCCATTACTCAAATAATTTTAAAAGTAATTACTAAAGCTGATTGTCATTCTGTCAGAATCAAACCATTAAAGTTATATTATCCAAATATATATATATATATATATATATATATATATATATTCAAAATAAGGAGAGATATGAATGATAATGTCAAAAGAAATGTAAATTTTCTAATATCATTGAAAAAGAAAAAATAACACTCAGAGACAAATATATTTTGTTTTTAAAAATGTGGATCAAGTAATTTAAGTACAAAAACATCAACATACAAAGGAGGAGTCAAAATATATTATGTTACTAAAAACAGAAAAAAATGCATAAATCAGTGATATCTTTGCTTACTTATATAAAACATTTCTCCGAAAGATACTGCAAATCACAAAGACAACATGTAGTTCAGTGTTGACTCAATAAATATGTCTCCATTCCTGGAAGTAAAACAGTAAAACAGTCCTCCTAAAGCTAGAGAAAAATACAGTATATTATAGTTTCTATAGATTAATTAACCTAATTAGTACAGATTACAAATCATGTCTGTGGCAGCAAATAGATTCCAGTGCTTATTGACAAATTTGATACACCCCTATTACAGTTGTTTTATACTCAGAAGTAAATGTTAGGCAAAGTGAAATTATGTTTATTTGTGCTACAGAGATTATTTCAAAATAAATTACCAATGCTGCAACTTAATCTTGACATTAAAAAGAAATCGGAATTTGAAATGGGGTTATTTGTTTGTGGTGTCAGATAAGTTTGTGTTATCAGGATCTCTTGACAAACTTTTATAATGCATATAGAAAGGCTTACATTCTGTTGTTAAAATAGAATCCTTAGTTTCTGATAAATTCCATAGTGCAAAAAAAGCACACATCAAGGGTATCTGTTCTTTCTCGGTTCTTTATATTGGCTATGGTGCTCTTATTATACTAAATTAATTATGTCAGGAAAGCTTTTGAAACAGTCAGTGACACCCATATGCAGTTTTATTGTTATATCATTCTAAAACTGGCTTAAATAAAAAGCACTGCTGTCTGAAATCTTCTTGGATGTTCCAGATATTTTTCATTAAAAAATCAAATAAGTAGTATTATTTTTAATCAAGAGGTATTCATTTTGTTAAGCAGAACAGAGAATCTTACTATAAGAATAAAATCATGCCAAAGTCTACAGAAACTGAAATAAAGGATTTTGAAATAATGACTACTCAAATCAAATGCTTACTAGTGGACCAACTTAGACCAATAAATCAGCAGAAACCACAAATAACAAAAAATGGCAGTTCTAACAAAAAATTTAGTCCATGGAGCACCAGTATTACACTGAGAAATTCTTAAGCATGTCCTTATTGCAAGACTCAATCTTAACAGCACTTAGGGGACTTAACAAGAGATTGTTAAGCATACCTAAGTGCTGTGAAGATCAGGTCTCATACTAGGGACTAAAAGTGGACAGTGCCAGCTAGCAAAGAACAGTAGCAGAAGATAAAACAGTTTTTAAAAGCTGTTATGACTTCACTTTGCCACATTTAAATAAAGTATGGCAGAACTGCGTCAAACAGGTTTTCAAAACAATTGTTGTAGGGCGCTTCTTTTTGCCTTCTGTCTGTTTAATAGTGTTGCACACTACTGGCTTTTAAAGGCTTTGAAAAGCAGTAAAACACTTTTTTGCTCCTATATTTTTTCTGTAGCTGGTAGTACATGTAGCAGATAAAGTTCCATATATTATAAAGAACTGTGACGGGATTATCAGTCAGAATTCTTTATTAGGTATTTTCAACACAAATGCCAAGAGTGACCTCCAGCATTCCTTGGCATCCGTGTCTCAAACACATAATAAGCTGGTTATGATCGATGACTTCATCATAATCCTCTTTATCATGGCTAATACAAATATTCTCAATAGAACCTTACTTAGCTTCTTTTGGCAAAACTAGCATAATCTATAACTAATTGTATTCCTTTATAACTAGAGTAAGTTAAACACATCAGGCAGACATAGTGGACATGGGTGGATGTGTCCCTTGTGTTCTAGAACAGCAGTCACTGCACCTGTTATATTTGGGATGAGACCTACAAAGCCATTTTCATGATCATATTTATCTTTTGCCCAAGCTTTACAAAGGGATGTTAGATGTTACACTTGAACTTAACATACTGTTCCTTGCACGCTAACTCAATTTACTGATTCCATCCCCATACACATAATGAGTGCTCTTATTCATTCAAACACTGAGTAATTCCTTTCCATTATACATTATTTTTTTATATATTTTTCACTTCTATTACAAACTTCACATTTTTTAATAACTATAATCTAATGAAATGAATAAGGGATTAGGCTGTTGGACCACTATATTCTCCATTGTCACAATCATAAATATGTTTCTGTTATTCTACAAATATCAACCAGTTACAAGAATGACTAAGTTTATGTTCATCAAATCAGTATGAGCTACTCAAGCTAGGCTCTTCATGAAAAATAAAGCTATTATTGCATAACATATAATTGTAATTCTAAAAATACAACTTGGTTCAGTCAAAGCCTACAGATATTTGTGCATGCTATGCAATAATTCAGGGCTGTGTGTGGTAAGCTGTCAAATAAAAAAAAATTGAACAAAATCAGAAAGTTTTTTTTTAACATTGATTAAATGTTACACAACACACTCTTATAGATGACATCATAGAACATCTTCATCAACATTTCTACAATTATGGGAAACATTTTATATTTTACTCTTGTGACACCAGAATGTCTTTTGTTGATGCATGCTAAATAAGTTCCTCTGTCCTGGAGATGAAAATGTGATATCAAACCACAAAAATATACATGCTGCATGACTGACTGCCTACAGTTAACAAAATACTGACCACAAATGCTAACTTAATTACAGACCATTTGGTCTGATGAAACTTACAAAACTACTCATGTTATTGCAACTCAATAGTCTGCAACATATGTGTATGTGTGCAGGTGTATATTTTCATCTATTTCTACCAAAGGGTTTATTTTGATGTATTGCCAGTATCTATGACATTAGGATGTGTCATATATTTGTTGTTTTGTTGGACAGGCTGTATTTCAGTTGCTGACTTGTTTGATGATCTTTATTTTAAATTAGACACAGGTGGTGAATTTGTTGATTAAGACTACATGCCTGGATTGTATTCAACATGAAGGACAGTTGAGTCTCTCTGTAATCTCCCAGTGGTGTATGTATTTGATTGTATACCTTTGTGTTCTATACCTGTTTGGTCTTTGATCTCACCAGGTGTGCTAGTCTGGTGTTCAGTGCACGTCTGTTTAGTTGTTTCTATGGCTTTCAGACGCAGCATCTTTGCTCTTCTTGTTATTACCTCTCTCAGCTTCAGAAAATAAGTGTGGATCTCTTACTTTTGTTTGAGACAATTGTTTTCCTTTTGCAAGTTTGTTGCAGCAGTATGACTTTAATGTAGTAGATTAGCACAAAAAGCAAGGGTAGATAGGCATTGTTTAAATTTTCTATTTCTTCAACAGATTTGGTTTGGCTTCCATTTCAGCCTCCAGGAATTTCATTTAGTGGTAGAGTTATACCGTACATTCAGTTTGCAAGACTGCTTTATCGTCTATTCCTGTAGCACATTTATAAGGTTTTTATTCTTTCAGTATTTTTCCAGCTCTTGGATGTGTTGATTAAGCTTACCCAAGGCAGCATTTACTGCATCTCTGTACATCTTTGAATATATCCATTTTCTGCTCTACCAGATTACTGTGAATTGCTTACTTACATTTGTATTTTCATTTGTATTTTCAGAGCTCTTTTGCCCAATTGTTCTTGACTTTTTTCACTCTCTTAGGTTTTTACCTTTAGCATCTCATTCTCAGATTGCTCATTCTAATATTTTATTTTTAAGTCAAGGGCACACTGTTAGTCTTTTGCACCTCCTGTTCCAATGTCAGTTGGGTTTAAAACAGAGTTCTTGTTTGTCTTTAAACTTACAACACAAAGTCAGTTTGATCTTTTTTCTTTTGGCTTGTGGTGCTACTTGACTTATTTTCAGTTTTACCTTTGTGTTTCACTGTTCCCATTTGTAAACAAAGTGGAAAGGGTATTTTGAATAAGTCAATATCTTCTCTATTTTGTTTTGTCATATCTTTTGTTGGACATGATCATCCAAGAGCCTTGTAAAACTCTTTGTCATTTTATATTCATTTCATAAATCATTTGTTTAAACTTTGCTATTAATTTTCTCAGCTATGTGACATTGTCCTTCTGCCTGTCATAGCATTTCTACATTCTAGGCTAATGGCATGACTTTTTTGCAGCACTATACAATGCTGAGAGCATTGATTTTCAGTTGATCACAGTTAATCATTGCTGTTCGATTATATTTCATGTAAGAAACTTCTTTGTCATTTCTACTATTTTAGTTTCGTAATAATACAGTTAAAAAAGGTTCTGTTCTTCATCATTATATGTTCCTGCTCTGTTAGAACCTTTATATCCAGAGTTATCAAATAAGTTTTCCTTTCATGTAGTTGTAACACTGGAGTGCAAAGCATTCAGTTCCCTCTTTCTCTATCAAATATATTCTGATACAAAGCATTTTAATTCTACTTACCACAGCACTGTTCATGACCAGATTTGTTTGGAAAAATTTCTAGGTTATTCTCCAAATCATAGATAATAAAAAAAATGTTTCACAGTTCATTGATTTCACTCTAACTTTTAAAATCCACAAAGTAACTTTCAGCATTTTAAAATTTCAGCATAATATCCATTATCAGTTTAAGCCATTTATTTTACATTTTTTCTTTTGCACATTCTTCATACTGCAAGAGACTTGCTTAATTCATTTCTTTCAGTTGCCTAGCACATTTATTATGCACATCTTTGACAAGCAATTTTTCAGCAATATATATATATATATATATATATATATATATATATATATATATATATATTTTTTTTTCTCTTAGTAAACAACATTAAAATCATTTAGTATGCAATTCTTTAGTAAGGAACCTTTCAGTGGTTTTGTAACACTGCCATAGCAATTCAACAGTACTGGTCATTATCCCACTGTTTTAAATTCTCCTAGAATTAGTTCAAGAATTGTTTTATCCATTCTCAGATTTTGGTGTCTGTTTCTCTGACTCTTTGCTTTGGTGTATAGCAAAAAAATAAATAAATAAAATAAAAAAATAAAAATAAACTGTGACTCTGTTTAACATTAATTTGAGAATTAATTCAATGTTGCTTCTCTGGAATGGTTGTTCCCCCCACCTAAATTCAACATGCACTTCTTTATAATTCACTACTCTGAATTCCACTCCTGTTAGGCTCATTCTAACCTAAAAACATTTCCATACCTCCTCACTATGGTTACACTTTGACGTCACATTATGATAAAATGTAGCAACTTCTAATTAAGAACATAATCTACTCTCTCTCTCTCTCTCTCTCTCTCTCTCTCTCGCTCACTCCCTCACTCGCTCTCTCTGTGCCACTGGATGTGGCAACACACACAGCATACCAGTTTTGCCTTTCAATAGCAAGGAAAACTAAACCCATAAGGTATTAGCATTTCAGGTATCATTGTGGAAACAGAAAATAATTTAGTTTGGTAAATTTTAAACCAAACGTTGAAGACTGGAAATCAACAGTATGGTATTTTTCATGAATTATTACCATAATGAGAACAAATGTTTAGCTTTATATGGTATCTTACATGTAGTGTACCAAGCCTTTCTAGACCATTGTTTTCTCAAAGAAGAAAAGTTTTCCACAGAATGCCCTAATGAAACAGTTTAAAATAACACACTCAGGTTTCTTCTGTTTTTGAAAACATTTTGCATTTCTAAACAAACTTTGAATGCTTGACTCCACTGACATTTTTGCTCATACTTGTTTTTATACTGTTATCCTCTATATTGACTTTTCAGGTATAACCCTTACACTGTCTAGCTCTATTCATTATAATGTATAGGCAGCATACTGCTTTTACCTCTTTTAGTTACACTGCCTTTTGTACCTTTTCTTTTTAAACTACCATGCACAATTTCATATCTGTCTGCTTACCTGCACACTTCCTCTGCATAAACATGCACCTTGTTTTATATTTTATGTTTAATTGTATTCTGAACTTGTAGTGATATTTCTCATTTGGCTGATTGTTTTTAAAGTACTTTCTTTTCGTCTTGGTTCAAACCAGCTCCATTAGCCCTCGCTATGCTCCAGCTCAATCTGCTCCCCCACCCACCCCTTATCAATTTCATTTATAGGTATCTATCCTGTCTCCACCCCTGTCTACCTCACTTCCTTCCCTCATTACCCTATTTAGACTCCTCTCTTCTTTCTTTGCTCCACCTTCGAATTCTAATATTTCTCTTTGTCTCCATCCTCTACTCCACCCTCCTTCCTCTCATTTTAGTGGCTCACACCACTTTTGCATCTACTATCTTCTTCCTTTTCCCCCTCCTTTAACTGTTCATATTACTCCTTTTCTGCTGTTTGTGTTCCTACCCTCTATAGTCATACTTATTTATCTCTTTCCTTTCTCTTACTACATTCCTTTTTCTTATATTTCTCTTTCCTTTCACAACACTATGCATATCTCTCCCTTCTACTCTCCTTTTCTCCATCTCCTCTCATCATTTATTCTTTTATTCCTTTCCATTCTCACCTCTTACCACATTCATCTGAACCTACAGTCTTGTTGTCCCACTTCTTCTCTCTATACTCCAGCTTCTATTTCCCATTACTCCTCTCCCACATCATCCTCTCTTTTCTCTTTTACTGAATTTACTGTCCCTAAAATCAAATTTCCTTTCTTGAGTTCCCCTCTTAACAGAATTAAACACAACATACTCTGTATCTATCCTTTTACTCAACTTCTTTCCCACTCTCTCAAATCACTGCCACTCTCTGGGGACATTCATCCTAATCCTGGTCCTAATCCTTCTCTGTCTACAAACAACTCTGATCTTCTAACTAATCTAAACTCATCTAACCCTCACTCTAAAGCTTTAACCCTCTATTCCATTAATATTCACAGTATCCTCAATAAGACTTCTGAATTTCATTCTTGGATAGACCAACTTTCTCCAAACATTGTTGCTCTATCTGAAACATGGCTAAAACCACATATCAATAACAAATATTTTTTTCCTTCTGGCTACAACATTATACGTCATGACAGAACACACAAAAAAGGGGGAGGTGTTGCCATTGTATACTCTGATCTCCTTACTCTAACCCCTTCTGACATGCCTCAACCCTCTTTTCACTCAGCTGAACTTCTCATTGTTAATTGCAAACTTAATAAATACAAAACTCTATCTTTAGTTGCCATATACATTCCCCCAGGAAATAACATTCCATTATTAGAACAGATTCTTCACTGGTTGTCTGATAATTTACCCAGTGAGACCATAATAATTGGTGATGTCAATATCAACTGCCTTAACATTTGTTCTAACTCTCCTACTTCTTGTATTAACCTTTATGGCTTCACCCAACTTATCTCCACTCCAACTTTTCATCATAAGCCTAGTAATTCTAACTCTATCATTGATTGGATTCTTGTCTCTAATCCTCACTTCTATGAATACTCTGCATCCCTCCCAGACTGCTTAAGTGATCATAATCCTGTTTCTGTCTAAAGAATTCCCTCCCATCAATCTCGACCACATAAATTTAAAGATTGTTGTAAGATGACTAACTTTGACCCTCTGACTTTTAACAACTGCCTACAAGCTGTTGATTGGTCCTCTCTCTCTCTGTTTTATTCCTTTAGATGAAGCAGTATCTCAGTTTAACTCTATTTTACTTAATGCTCTTGACTCTCTTGCCTCTCCCAGAACTATCAGAGTTAATTCTCAATGTGCTCCTTGGCTTACTAATTATACACGGTCTCTTATGTGTATCAGAGACAAGGCATTGAAACTCTGGACTAAAATAAAATGTACTAACTTTCAGACTTATAGAGAACTTCGGAACCTGACTAAAAACATTTTATTAATGACAAAAAGAACTTTTATCTAACTCACCAAACTTTCTTACCTAGAAACTCTAAAACATTCTTGTCCACTATAAACTGTATTCTTCACCCAAGCAAGCCTTCCACTTCTAACCCATGTCCTAACAACACACCACTTGAAACTGCCTCTCTCTTCAACACATACTTCATTGATACCATTAGTAAACTCATAAACACTTCAAATTCTCCTACTCTCTTACCTTCTACCTCCTCTCAACCACACCGATCTTCCTTCTCATTAAAAGCTATTCCTACAAAACATGTCAAAAACCTTCTACTTAAGCTCAAACCATGCTCTCTTCAGCTGATAAACTTCCTTCACTCTTTCTTAAGATGGCAGCTAATTCTATTGCATATCCAGTTTCCATCCTTATAAATCATTCCATTACAGAATATCCAGCCCCAGCTATTTGGAAAAAATCCCACATAATTCATATTCACAATGGAGGAAACTCTGCTGAGCTCTCAAATTATCGGCCGATAGCTATTCTCTCCCCTCTTTCCAAAATTCTGGAATGTTGTATCCACAAATAAATGTCAACATATATTATGAAGGAAAACTTGTTTACCCCAACTCAGCATGGTTTTTGCAGTTATCACAGTATTAGTACTGCTCTCATTTCTTTTCTTAGCTCTGTCTGTCTTGCAAGAGATAACAATAAACGTGTGTCCTGCCTTTTCTTAGATCTTTCTAAAGCATTTGAGACTGTCTCCTACTCTATCCTCCTCTCCAAGTTAATCCAACTCAATGTATCTTCTTCTGCTATATCTTGGTTTAATAGATACATCACAGGTAGGATGCAATCTGTCAAATGGCTCTCTACTTATTTCCCTTTTCTCCAATTAATATGGGTGTCCTTCAAGGTTCAGTTCTTGGTCCCCTTCTTTTTAACATCTTTACTAACCAACTAAACAAATTTTGTCCCCAATCTACCCTTGTTCAGTACGTGGGATGACTCCACTATCATCTCTATTGTTGATAACCCTTCAGACCTACTAACTACTACTCAAAAATCTTTTAACCTTGCTGAAACCTGGCTATCAAATAATAATCTCATTCTTAACCCAAAAAAGACTAAGCTTCTTCTTTTCCTTCCAAAATCACTATACCACCCGAAATCTACATTTACCATATCCTAATTAAACAATATTCTCATTACCCCTGAAACCCATACTAAGCTCCTTGGTGTGTTAATAGATGATCAGCTAAAATTTGATTTACATGTACATCAATGTATTAAGAAAACACATCAAAAGCTTGGCATATTATATAGAAATAAATGGTTCCTCAAACCTGACTCTAGAATTACACTAGCCCAAGTCTACCTCATTCCAAATCTCTTTTATGGTTCACAAATCCTTACAATCCTTTCTCCTCTCCAAATTGGAATCTACCTGTAATAAAATAGCCAGATTTTCCACTAATATGTCTTTTAAATCTCATCATTGCCTGGCTCTGAGGTCCCTGGGCTGCTAGAATTTTCTAACCAACTATTATTCTCTCAACTTCTAGTTATTCATTCTATCCTAAATAAACCCTCCACTTTCCCTAGTCTCTCTTCTGTTATCTCACTTTACACTCCTTCTTGATCTCTCAGAAGCTCTGATCAACACCTTTTAGAAATCTACAAATGTAAAAAATCAATTGGCCATTATCTTTTCAGCTCCTCTATTACCTCCCAATGGAACAAACTCCCATTACCCCCTGAGAGTTATCTCTAATGTTTATGAATTTAAGAAAACACTTAAATTATACCTTCATAGTTCTTGGTCTTGTCTCTGTAATCGTCTAACATGAACCCCTCCCCTTAATAGGACTCCTTCTCCTTCTTTCTCCTTCTTTCCTTTCGCTACACTCCAGATTA
>NC_056731.1:1226910500-1226925500 GCF_019279795.1 Protopterus annectens | reverse complement strand
AAGAAAAGGGAAAAGGTAAGTGCAGTGGGAAGGTAGAATTAGAAAATTAAACTTAAAAGTAGGATAGTAGTTAGAATCTTATAGCTAGGTGTTGGGAATATGTAGATTATAGGTGGCATGTATTTAATGGTAGTATTAAATGTAGAAAGTACAGAGAAGAGAAAATGTGTTAAGATAGTTGTATAGATGTGTGAACTGGGACACTAAAGATTAGGGATAACTCATATGGTGTAACAGTATGACATATACATAAGTGTATTTGCTACGTGAAACAGTTTTGCTGTGTATTTGATGAGACTGTACAGGCCACTCCTAAATAGCCTTGAAAGTCTTGGTCATACTTGCCATTTGGATAATAGTAACATTACACAGTAGAATTAGTCACCTTTTGGTAAGGGCCTTGGAGTAGCTGATAAGTAGTGGGTGGTGGCAGTGTTAACTACCTGGGCAGAAGGGGGCATAGCTAGTAAACCTGTGTCAGTCTTCCCCAGGAGTGTGTGTGTGTGTGTGTGTGTGTGTGTGTGTGTGTGTGTGTGTGTGTGTGTGTGTGTGTGTGTGTGTGTGTGTGTGTGTGCGTGTGTGTGTGTGCACGCGTGTGTGCGTTTGTGCGTGTGTGCGTGTGTGCATGTGTGCATGTGTGCGTGTGTGTGTGTGTGTGTGTGTGTGTGTGTGTGTGTGTGTGTGTCAGCTACTTGGGCAGAGACCTGAAGCACTGGTTGGACAGAGAGGGTGCTGGAGGTTTTGGCTTGACCACTCAGCTGTGATCTTAACCCTATAGCTGTACCAGTGGGAAGTCTTATTGGGGATCTGGAGAAAGAGTCAGAAACCAGTCCCAGACTGACTGTGATCTCTTTGTGCTCTTAAGGGAAATTGTACTTTACTGTGTGTGTACTTGTCATCCTCCCATTGTTTACATTCTTCACTGCTGTAAGTGGTGAGGATTGAGGCTCCTGAATTACTGGGCCAGTGCAGGGGCATCACATATTAACTGGTGGTAGTGGTGGGATATGCACATCACATAGTAATTGGTTAGCATTGTTCAGTTAGCCACATCACATATTAATTGGCTTGTAGTGGTGTGAATATTGAATTCCTGTAGCCTGTGCACATTGGTCACTGAAGGTGTTTGTACTCTCAATCAGTCAAGGGTATGAGTCATTTTAGAGGGAGAGAGAGAAATCATTACAATGAGAGGATCATTTACTATGGTTCTGTCTGTCTTATCAGCTTACAAACAGTACTGGAACAAGGTGCCAGTTGGCTGAGATGTGCCAGGCTAAATGACTGGTGCATGCTAACCTGACTAAAGCAGACATAATTGCAGCTTTAATCACAGCTGCATCACAAAATAGCAACCACAAGCACAATCAGACTGGCAGTGGCCGTGGAGATGCGCAACTCTCATAAAATGGACAGCTCAACCATTCCACAGATGATTTAAACATCCATCTGGAGTTAAAGAGACTTGACTTGGAGGCCAAGCATTTAAAAATAGAAGCAGAGAGATTGAGACATCTGGAGACTGATGAAAATGAGAAACTGCGAGGCCTAAAGCTTGAGGAGAATGAGAGGCACAGGCAACATGAAAAGAGGATGCTGACTCTTCAACAGAGTCATTGAGGTAATGGGGAAGGGAGTAATGATCCCCAGAAGCAACAAAGGTCAGTAAATTTTCACAATTTATAGAGGGGGTAATTCTGATAGTTTCATTCATATGTTTGAGAGGGTATGTAAACAGTATAATGTTGACCAAGGGCTCTGGCTTTGGTTCCTGACTCCCTTACTCCATGATAAAGCTATAACTGCAATTTCTAAACTGTCTGATACTGATTGTTTAAATTATAATGTTGTAAAGAACTGTTTGCTAGAATATTTTAAGTTAACACCTGAGGCTTATAGGAAAAAGTTTTGTGAGCATAGATGCAAGGCAGAAGAAAGTGTGTGTGAATATGTTGCTAAACTAAGCACTTATTTACATAGGTGGGTGAGTGTATATCAGGTCACCACTTTTGAAGGGCTGGCAGACCTTTTGGTGAGGGAACAAACCCTTAGCACTTTGCCTGAGGATATGAGAATCTGGTTAGATGATAGACAATGCAATACTGCAGATGAGTTGGTTAAGAACAGAGACCTTTACCTAGGAAGCAGATCATCATTGCACAGAAAAGGGGCACACAGTGTGATCATGGTTCTAAGGGAACCCAGACTGGCCCAACAGAGTCAGCCAGTAGCAGGGGAATCCACTAGTCCAGGTACACGTCCACGACCAAGGGTTAAATATTTTAAATGCAACCAGTGGGGCCATGTAGCATATAGATGCCCATGGAGGCAAGATGGGGAACAAAAGGTGGGAGATCCAGTAAGTGGGAATGACAAAATGCTAACAGTAAGTTGTCTCAAGACAACAAGAGTACCAAACTACCACCCTGCAGATGTATCAATAGGGAATGATTTTGATAATGCAGTACCATGTGTGCATGCAGTTACATGCATTCAGGTTTGGAGACAAGCATGTCGGTCTGGTAGCCTGGGTGAGACCCAGACAGGCTACACACATGCAGCCATGACTGATGAGGTGGTTACTTCATGGAGAGAGTGCCCTGTAGCAGTGAGACTGAAGGTGAGCCACAGTTGCTTGGGGATATTGATGTTGCCTTGCACAGAGTGACTGCAAGGGCATAGGTGAGTAGTGCCCAGGCTGACAGTGAGGTACCTTGGTCAGAGGATACCAGACTTCCTGTGGAAGGAGAGCTGAGAAGGGTTACAAAGAGAGAGTTAAGACAGGCTCAGCTCTCAGACCCTACCTTACAAGGCCTGAGGGAGGTAGCTAGTGAGGCACCTGATTCTCAAGGGAAGAGGGAGTCTGTATACTGGGACAAAGGGTTACTGTATAGAAAGTGGACCCCTGAGGGAGGGCTAGAGGGTGAGCGAATACAGCAGTTGGTAGTGACAAGAGCCTTCCATCTGGCACTTCTATCCATAGTCCATGATATTCCCTTTGCAGGTCATATGGGCATAAAACATACAAAAAGATGTATTATGCAGAACTTTTATTGACCTGGGATTTCCAGAAATGTAACAGGGTACTACACCATAGGCAGTGGCTCTGTCCTCCTTTGAGGCAGAAAAGGTGGAAAATGCTTTGTTAGAGATTTTCAGCAGGGTGTGTTTCCCAAAAGAAATACTAACAGAGGTGCCAATTTCATATCAGACCTGCTGGCTTGTCTGTGGAAGTATTGTGGGCTGAAGCACCTAAAGATCACCCCTATCACCCCCAGATTAATGGTCTTATTGAGAGGTTAAACTCTACACTAAAGACAATACTATGGGCATTTGCAGACCAGTTTAAGAGGGACTGGGACAAATATTTGCCGCATCTATTGTTTGCTTATTGAGGGGTTCCCCAGGAATCCACAGGTTTTTCACCATTTGAGTTGTATGGTCATAAGGTGAGGGGACCTCTAGATTTGATTCTTGATGAGTGGGAGGGTGAGTGTGAATCCAACAATGAGTCTGTTGTGGCATATATCCTAAACCTCAGGACAAGGTTTAGAGAACTCATGGGCTTGGCCCAGCAGAACCTGGCAGAAGCCCAACAGCAGAAGTAGATCTGGTATGACAGGAATGCTCAAGCTAGAGATTATGCTGTAGGGCAGCAGGTAATGGTTCTCATTCCCATCAGACATGACAAGCTGCTGGCACCTTGGGAGGGACCCACAAGGTGGTAAGGAAGGTAAGTGATGTTATCTACATGGTAGAACTGCTAGGCAGGAGGCAAGGGCACAAATTGTACCATGTTAACATGATGAAACCTTACCATGGTAGGGAGGCCTTTGTGCTGAATATTTGCAGTGGATTGCAGGAGGTGTTTGAGGGGGATCTGGTGACTGATTTCCTCAGTGAGGCTTGGACTGACACCACAGTGGAAGGGGTAGCAATGTCCCAGCAGCTTTCCCCTACCCATGTTTGAGAAACCTGGGTGGTGTTACAAGGGTTTGGGGACAAGTTCACTGGGAAGCCAGGATGCACCCACCTAGTGCAGTACCATGTGGATACAGGACCCCAAAGGCTTATTAAGCAGGCCCCTTATAGGGTGCCTGAGAGAGTCAAACAAACTGTGAGGGAGGAGATACAGGAAATGTTGGAACTAGGGGTAATTCAGGAGTCCATCAGTCCCTGGGCCTTTCCAGTAGTGCTGGTACCAAAGAAGGATGGCAGCACCAGGTTCTGTGTGGACTACAGAAAATTAAATAGTCACACAGAGTCAGATGCTTACCCCATGCCTAGGGCAGAGGAAGCCCTAGAACAGCTGGGTGGGAACAAGTACCTTATCACTATTGATCTTAGCAAGGGTTACTGGCAGGTGACTCCCAGTGCTAGAGAGAGGTCAGCCTGTGTGACACCTTTTGGCTTGTATGAGTTCATGAAGATGCCCGTTGGGATGAAAAATGCCCCAATGACTTTCCAGATGCTAGTAGATCGTATCCTAGCAGGAGCAAGAGATTATGCCCTTGCTTACTTGGATATTATTGCCATCTACAGCCATTCTTGGCAAGAGTACCTTCAGGATGTCAGGGAGGTGCTGGGCAGACTACAGAGGGCAGGGTTGACCATTGAGCCTAGCAGATGTCAGGTGGGTATGGCAGAGGTCTCCTACCTGGGACATAGAATGGGGAATTGTAAGATCAGGCCAGAACCTGCCAAAGTGGAAGCCATTCAGGCATGGCCTGTGCATGTTACCAAAAAGCAGGTGAGAGCATTCTTAGGGACAGCAGGGGACTACAGAAAGTTCATCCCCAGTTATAGTACCATAGCTGCTCCCCTCACTGCCAGAACCTGCCAAAGTGGAAGCCATTCAGGCATGGCCTGCGCCTGTTACCAAAAAACAGGTGAGAGCATTCTTAGGGACAGCAGGGGACTACAGAAAGTTCATCCCCAGTTATAGTACCATCGCTGCTCCCCTCACTGACCTGACAAATAAAAACAGGCCAAATAAGGTAGTGTTGACCACAGCATGTAAGCAGGCATTCCAGAAGCTTAAAGGATCTATGGGAGGACCCCCTGTGTTAGCCAGTCCTGATTACAGCAAAGAATTTGTTGTGCAGGTGGATGTTTCAAACCATGGGATGGGGGCTGTACTTAGGTTTCCTCAGGGGGAGAAGAGCACCCAGTGGTATATCTCAGTCATATGCTCCAACCCAGAAAGAAATGCTATGCAGCTGTAGAAAAGGAATGCCTAGCCATAGTGTGGGCACTGCAGAAATGTCAGCCTTATCTGCATGGAAGGAAATTCATTGTAGTTACAGACCACAATCCATCAACATGGCTACATCAAGTCATCCAGCAAAATGCCAAGTTACTAAGGTGGAGATTAGGGTAGCAAGCATATGATATGACATTGCAGCACCACAGTGGGGTTAGCAATGACAATGCAGATGGGCTCTTAAGACAGGGAATGGGGTAAGGTATTCCAAGATAGGCTAAACCCTATCAAGAAACATTTCTCAAGGGGCACTTGAAAAACTAGCTTAAGTTTTTGGAGGGGGGGAGAATTGTGACACTGCCAGCCCAGCTATCTGGAATTTTGAAAATAATCATATGTCATTTGTGAATATTGATATAATTTATACAAAATTGTATGTTATGTAATGAGCTTCATGGAACTGTCCACAGTGTACCCTACTGGAAAAGAACATAAATGTAAATAAACTATATACCTGTGCAAATGTATGTTTTAACAGTAGAAGCTGGAACATACAGAGTTAACTTGCAAAACTTCAAGAAAATAAGTGGAAATTGTTTTATGATTGTCTTATTTCTCAGTAAGCATACACAATGTCTAGAGCTACAGATTTTCCTATTGTCTTGATAGAGTAGTAATTAATAGGTTTCAAATGTAAAAGTGTTTTTATTGCTCTATGACTTCCTAGCAGCTGCACACTTATGAGAGATATGTATTTTTGACAATGAGGTGTTAAATTCTAAGTATCTGTTTAGAAGTCAGGTGACAAAGAGTGATGTCATCTGAGCTAACCCAGCAGTAATATTGATTATTAATTTAAGAACTCTCTCAGAGAATGAGTCTGCATTTTTGTATCTTGTCTTGGACATAGAAACATCCATTTCAGCACTTCTGCCTGCATGTTGCTCTGTAAGTAAGACTTAGGTATAGTATTTCTTTTGAGATAGAAATACAATAAAGATTAGTTTAGATGTTTTCTGTATTTATTTGAGACTGTCCTGCAATGTTGTTTTAAAATATTTCCTATGATTCTGAACTCTGTAGTTACTATGTTGTTTGAGTATTGTCTTGTTCTTTTATTGTTTATTATTAAATATATTTAAACCTTTTTAATTGTGGCTGGTTTGTTTAGAGATATTTAAACTCTTAGAGTACTTGCATATGCATTTAGTGACACTGTACAGGCCACTCCTAAAGAGCCTTGAAAGTCTTGGTCACACTTACCATTTGGATAATAGTAACATTACACAGTAGAATTGGTCACCCTTTGGTAAGGGCCTTATAATAGCTGATCAGTAGTGGTTGGTGGCAGTGATAACTACCTTATAGTTTGGGTAGAAGGGGGCATAGCTACTAAACCTGTCCAGCCTTCCTCAGGAGTGTCTGTGAGTTTGTATATAAAGCAAATCTCAAAGTGTGTGTGTGTGTGTGTGTGTGTGTGTGTGTGTGTGTGTGTGTGTGTGTGTGTGTGTGTGTGTGTGTGTGTGTGTGTGAGCTACTTGAGCAGGGACATGTACCACTGGTTGGACAATGAGGGTGCTGGAGAGATTGGCTTGACCACTCAGCTGAAATCTTAACCCTATAGCTGTGCTAGTGGGAAGTCTTATTGGGGATTTGGAGAAAGAGGCAAAAATCAGCCCCAGACTGACTGTGATCTCTGTGTGCTCTTAAGGGAAATTGTACTGTACTGTGTGTGTACTTGTCATCCTGCCATTGTGTACATCCCTCACTGTTGCCACTGGTGAGGATTGAGGCTCCTGGATTACTGGGCCAGTGGAGGGGTATCACAGTATACATGTTGTGTACACATCCAGGTAACCTTTATAAATTTCCCCTATATTTGCACATTATGTTGCTGATAGCACATAGCTTTTCCTGTGTGATTGTGAATGGGGCAAAACATAGACAAAGACGGGACTACTATAGACACTTAGAAAGCTACATCCTCTGTGTTCTAATATAATTACAAATGAGGGGGTATCCAGCACCCAGAATCTTCAGTTTTCCTTTGAAGTGACTCTTATCACTAGCAACATATTGTGAAGTTGTCTGAGCAGCACTATTCAGTTCAATGAATTTCAAAATGGTTATCAGCATCAGCTGACAAAACTCATGTCAGAATAATCTGATACAATTTTGCTATATGGCTACAGAAAATGAGGTAGATGTGGAATGCCTGGATTTCAGCTAGGTTTTTAACTAATTTCTACAAACATTAAAAATGTATAAAAATAGTGGATAAGTGATTGGAAGGCAGGACCCAAATGGTGGTGATGTATAAGAGGCTCTATCCAAGGTAACACAGTAGAGTGTGATCCACTAGCCTGTATTCTGGGGCTTGGTGTACTCAAAGTGTGTGCGCGTTCTTGTGTGTGTGTGTGTGTGTGTGTGTGTGTGTGTGTGTGTGTGTGTGTGTGTGTGTGTGTGTGTGTGTGTATGTGTATGTCACATATTAAATTATTCATGAAGGCAGAGGAGATTAATTGAGAAACAAATGTAGGAGAAAGAGGAAACCATCAATCTGAAAATAAATTTGTGCAGACTCCAGGAATAATTTGATATATATATATATATATATATATATATATATATATATATATATATATATATATATATATACATATATATAAACTAAGATTTATGAACCAAACCGTAAGCTGTTCAATCTGAGATACAGCAATCATAATGAATGATATGAGCTAGAGCAATAACAATTCTTGCAAAGACTTAGAAAAGGATTCTGGTCTTTTAGTCACTGGAGCACTGCCCATCATCACCAATGTAAAGTGATAGTATATAAGGTGAACAAAACACTGGACTTCATTAACAGTAAAATAAAGACAGGTTTGTCAGTAGACAAGACACTGGATAAACTCTAGATGGAATGGGTCCTCTGTGAATAACTGTATCTTATTTCTTTGGCATGAGATTATTCAAACCCAAAAACATTAAAAACATTGGAAAGTTGCTAGTCAAAATAGCAACACTTACAAGGTAAAATAAAATCACAAAGTTTTTTTTTTGTTTTATTTTATTTATTTATTTATTTATTTATTTTGCAGGGAGGCAAGACATCCCCATACCTCCTGATGTGGATACAATGACATAAACCCCCTGAATTATAAGTATACTAACTTTGAAATTACACAGACATTGAGAAGAGGGAAGACAATAACTACTTATTACTGATTGTATTTTTTTATTTAATCCTGAAAGAATAAAGTAGTTAGAAACACAGGCAAGTTTGAGAATCTAAAAGTAAAAATATCTGATCAGTTATGATAAGCAAAATGATGCAAGAGCAAAAGAGACAATCCTAAAGAAAATATCATTAAATTTCATTTAGCTACAACATTTCACTGTTAGCAATATAGCTTACTAAATATGTTGATATCTTTTCTTGTATTGCTGGTGAAATTGTAACTACCAATTAATATCACTGATTCCTTTGTATAACAAAACTACTCCATATTGATAGCTAGTCTCACCTACTGCCACCTACTATTCTTTACAAAGCAGCACTATGTCCCCATTTTCTTCTTTTTCATACACGATACAGCAAACATGTTGGAGAATATCCTGTCTGCAAGGAAATCTGCTTAACCAGGTATATTTGAAAAGTAATGTAAGTACCCATGGTTCACAGGTGCAGCTGAGAAGAGCAGACTGCAAGTGAAAGATGTTTGGTAATGGAAGAAGGTCATCCTTGCAGTTGGCTGGAGTTAGGGTGCTGTTTGCTTAGTGAGAATTTGAGTACAGACTAGTACACTGAACCTATTTGAGTTTGATCAAGCTAATGACAACTGAGAATTTAACAAGAAGATGACAAAGAGGTTTGCAGTTCTTGGTGACAGTCCCTTTCTTGCCAAGTTCACTTTTGTTAAGGTATCCTGTACTGTAAAAGCTTAAAATAAAGTGTGGATATTGGTCAGAACTCAGTGGCCAGTGCTAGTTAATTTTAAACAAACACACACGTATACACACACACACACACACACACACACACACACACACACACACACACACACACACACAAATAAAGGTACCTTATATGACAGAACATAGGGAACTGCACACATATAATTCAAGTTAAGTACACACTGCTCATCACTACAGTGATCTGGCTTAAATACAGACTGTGTTATTGAACTATAGTCATTCTTTCAAGGAAAGACAGGCAGTACATAAGGGAAGACAGCCCAGTGTCAATTAAATTAAGCAGGTAGAATATAGTGCCAAAAAATGCAGTACAATTTTTTGACTTCTGAAAAACAGTTCAACACTGGGACAGCATAAAAGGACTTGAGTGCAAAATGAAACTAGATCTAATGAGAACCCCACACCCAATCAAAGTGAGCAGTTAAACAGAATGAGCAGGGATTTGCAATATATTTCTAATTTTTTTCTCATGAATATCTAAAGTGGGGAAAATGTAGGCAGTTCATTAGCATCTATGCCAAATACACTGAGAGAAGATGAATGCGGATCCTGGGCAACTGAAATCAGCATTTTATCTCTGTATATTCTGACTGCCCCACAAATGTGACTCAAATGCAAGCCTGTCAAATTACACCACCTAATTTGCTACAACTTTAATTGAGTGTTGTGCTGTTGGCTAGTATCTTAGCTACATTCAAAGGAAAACTCCACCTTAGAACTAAAAAAAAAACAACTTTTTTTTTTCATTCATCTTCATTTTCTGAGCTATTTTAATGCCTCAATATCACTTCAAGTGCTTGTTTTACAATTTTAATGTGTTTCCCTCAAAATGGGAGATGATGGTTCCTGCCTTGGTAACATGATCTTGTTTTCTTACTTTCATTCCTTCTTCCCAGAATACCTTTCAAGCCTTCTTTATATAAGACATGCTAGACATTAGTAAGTGGTGTTGTTTTCTCAAGCCATTAAGATAGAATGGCAGGGCTGTAAAGCACTGTCATCTAACACACCTTCTGTAACAGAGCTACTTCTATGTTTCCCTGACTGAGCCTCATTTATGCATCTGTCAGTGCTTGTTCTATGCTATAAATAGCTGTTAGCTACTTCCAGCAAAAGAAAGTAGGTAAATTGCTGTTTTTTGTAAAGGGATTATTTTGTAGTTCCAAAAGAATTGACAGATCTTCCTCCACTCTGTTATGCTGAGGTGTGACAACACTTACGGCAGTGAATGACCCTTGCTGTATCATGATAAGTAGTAGGACTCCATACTTAGTCTGTCTGATACTCCCCAATATCTTCAGTAGGAAGTTTTTTTCTCTCTCATGAGTGATGCAGAATTAAAATATGCTTTACTAGTTCCTTAATTATTTCTGTCATGTTTACCCCCGTTTCTATTTCATATTTATTTGTGAATTGTTTATCCATTACATATTTATATGTGGCAGTGAATAAATAAAACAATAAGCAACATTTACTAGAATGTATGCCTTAATAATGATTAACTGTATTATGTTAAGGTAATTATAAATAAAGAACTGTATGTACCTATATATATATATATATATATATATATATATATATATATATATATATATATATATACACACACAAACACACACACACACACACACACACACACACACACATACACACACACACACACACACACACACACACACACACACACACACACACACACACACACACACACATATATATATATATATATATCTATATATATATATATATATATATATATATAGATAGATAGATATATATATATATATATATATATATATACATATATATATATATATGGATCCATATCAGATCCACAAAACCACACTTCTCCGATGACCAAACCACAGAGACTACATCCCCGACACCACACATCCCTGACAACGGTAAGCATAAGTATTACGGAACAGAATGTATTCCCGTTTCCACAATACAACTAAAAAACAAAACGTAACATGTGTATAGAATATATTCCCGTTTCCACAATACAACTATAAAACAAAACATAACATGTGTATATCAGGGGGGCAAGCCCCCCTACACCACCCCTACTTAAATATACCAACTCCAAGATTGCACCACATTGCAGAAATGGGAATACATCCCATTCCACACTACTCAACATTGTCGGTGATCTCCTCCATCAGCGATGTGGTCTCGGTGATCTGGTCATCGGGGAAGTGTGGTTTTGTCGATCTGACAGGTTCCCATACACACACACACACACTCACACACACACACACACACACACACACACACACACACACACACACACACACACATACACACATGTATATATATATATATATATATATATATATATATATATATATATATATATATACACACACACATATATATAAAATGGGTCTACTTCACATCACCTAAAACCCATTTGACTGACCTTCATTTCACTGAGACCAAATTACTTAATTTTCAAAATACTGAAAGCTCATTTGATTGATTCTCATTTCACCGAAAGCTTACAATGCTAAATTTCAAAACACTAAATGTTAAACCATAAACAAACATACACACAACACTAATAACTACCTCTTTCCAGACCTTAAAAACTGCTTACTTACCCCTCTTAACAGAAACCGGACAATATAAAACCAAACTAAGTGGGCCTATGTCCCCCACACTCCCAATGTGGGCGGCTGGGCCCCCCACCCCTCCTAACTATATATACTAACTCCAGAATCACACTACAGTGGGGTAAGGGCATATACCTTTTACTTGCCTTACAGTGCTCTACACACTGCCACTACTGCTGGGAACGCACAAAACATCTGCCATACTACTTTAGATATTTCCCATAAAAATGTAAAGAGACATACCCACATTAAAATAAACTACAGCACTACATTCTACACGACTATCAGTATTCTGACAGTCAGCACTGTAAGTTACGAAATTCTTTTTATCACAAACAAGTCACAAGTGAATAGAAACTCACATCATGTCTATGGCCTGCAATTCAGTGAAATGAAATTCAGTCAAATGAGGTTTCAGTATTTTGAAAATTAGGTGATTTGGTCTCTGTGAAATGAAAGTCAGTCAAATGGGTTTTAGGTGATGTGAAATAGATTCACACACACACACACACACACACACACACACACACACACATATATATATATATATATATATATATATATATATATATAGATAGATAGATATATATATATTTATTTTATTATTATCTATATATTTTATTTTAGTTTATTTTACATTTGTTGACAGGGCTAATCCAACAACTGGATACATGTCCATTTTCAGTAGAGGCCCAGGGAGATAAGCTCCATATAGACAAGCAGACTACAAAATAATAATAATAATAATAATAATAATAATAATAATAATAATAATTGTAAAAACTAATGAATTACAAGAAGGTAGAAGATAAAAATATACAAGAAGGTACTCTATAACAATGTAGTGTCAAAAACATTTTACATGCGTAACTGCATACAAGATATGTTTGCATTATTACAAGTGAATAACAGATTTACAGGTATAAAACAAAGAATATTTCACACAGTAGAAAGCTTAATATTAATCACAGAGAAAGTTAGCTGGAAATTCATTTTGAGTGGGTTGGGTGAGAACACAAGTTTTTAAGTAAGTGTCACACTCTGTAGTCCAAGCGTAAAAGTAGCAAATATCTTCACGGTGGGTAGTTTTCAAATTCCACAGTCCAGGAGAGACAGAAGCATATATAAACAAGGTAGAGGAGATTTTTGAGGGTTTATACTCTGGCATAGATATCCAGAGAGACTAGGCTAGTAATAGCATTCAGTAAGCTAGTGGCCCAATTAAGTGAGGTCAGTAGAAGTAGTATGGACAGAGGACTAAAAAGATAGCGAATAAGAGCAAGGAATGCAGGAGGTTATTAGTCAGGGTTAGAGCATGGACAAAGCCACTGAGTTTTAAGGAATGTTTTTAGTTGCTTCTTGAAAAGTATTCTTGAAGGAAGAGATGTTATTTCACTGGGAAGCCTGTTCCAAATTTTTCCCACAGAGTTTGAGAAAAGACAGTCACCTGATCTATTATTGGCTTTATGGGTGGCCACTAGTAATTTGTTAGTTGAGCGTAGGGTTGTAAACTATTTTATGGGGAGATAAGGCTACTGAGTATTGGGGTATTACTGGGATGGTGCAAAATATTTTAGGTGATAGTAAGTTGCTGAAGTAGAAGCTGATTTTGCAGTTCAAGCCATCCTAGTTGTTTGAGATTTAAACAATGGTGAGTTCTAAATGGGGAGCCCGTGTCAAATCTGGCAATGTTACAATAGGAGGTTGACAGTTTGTTCAGGTTACTTTTGAATAGAGTGGTATAAATGAGGGAGGCATATAGGAGGGTAGAGATAATATGAATGTGGGCGACGGTAGTTCTAGCTAAAGCAGTAAGGAAAAGTTTAATCCTGTACAGGGAACCTAGTTTGCTATTCACTGATTTAATGGTTAAGTTAATGTGTGAATCAAAGTTCAGGTTATGGTCACTTTTGACACCTAAGAGCTTAGTAGTCCCATCAGGTGCTATGAGAATGGCATTATTGGATGTAACTGTAAAATTTATAGGGGAGGATTTCTGTGAAGGAATGAACAGGAGTAATTTTGTTTTTTTAGGGTTAAGGAGGAGAGAGCGTTGGAGGAACCAGCTTTCTACTAAGTTGAATACTTTTTGGGTGATGGACTGGAGTTCAGCAGAAGAGGTAGTGCTACAGATTAATGTGGAATCATCTGCATATTATATGCAGGTGGCTTGAGGGAGGTTAGCATTTACATCGTTAATGAAGATAGAGAAAAGGAGATGTCCTAAAATGGAGCATTGTGAGACACCAAGGGTAATAGGGAGGTGAGTGGATAAGTTATTGTCCCAGAGGACTGCTTGTTGCCTGTTTTCTAGGTAGGACTTGAACAATTTCACTGCTTGGGGGCCCAATGAAAGTGATTCAGGTATATTTAGAACTAACTGATGGTTAACCATATCAAAGGCTTTAGAGAGGTCAATAAAGAGTGCAGAGGAAAGCAGGTTGTTATTTCAGTTTTTATTAATACAGTCAGAAAAGGATAAGAGTGCAGTAGTAGTACTATGGAATGGCCTAAAGCCATGCTGACAGTCAGCTAATAGGTTATTTTGGAGAAGATGATCAAAAAGTTGCGGGTGGATACATTTTTCCATGATTTTAGCTATTGGAGAGAGTAGGGCTATGGGAAGAAAGTTTGAGAGTTTGGTTGAGTTACCGCCCTTATGCAGTGGGATAATATGTGACACTTTCCAGAGAGATGGGATGGTACCTTCAGTAATGGTTCTATTGATTAGGATGGAAATGGGATAGGCAAGCACTCTGGCTGCAATTTGCAGGTATTGAGATGGCAGCATGTCAGCTATGGGTGTACAAGGTTTAAGCTGTTGAAGTAGTGTGTAGATAAGAGATGTTGGAACTGGTTGGAACTGAAATGTAGGATGTAGTCTAGTTGTGGAGGAAGGCAAGATTGAGCTAACAGGTGGTAGAGTATTAGCTAGAGTTTGGACGGTTTCAGTAAAGAAGTTGTTGAAAGCATCAGCAATATGTTTGGTTTGTCCTGGATATAGAAGTCTATTAATACCTGACCAGAAAATGTGTGGGTTGTGTTGATGTCTTTGCTGGAGATTAAAGTAAAAGTTATTTTTATCAAGCAATATTGATTTTTTAGTGGTATTTCTCAGCTGTTTAAAGTTTTGATGATCAGTTGGATTTTTAGTAGTTCTCCATTTGGCCCAGATTTTGTTTCTTTGTAACATTTTAAGCCTAG
>NC_056731.1:1226900500-1226905500 GCF_019279795.1 Protopterus annectens | reverse complement strand
GGCACCTTTCCATTTGCAGCACCAATATGTCCTGTCCACACCTTTCTTTTTGAGATGGTATGCGTACCCATCTATTATTAATGATTTTTTCCATTTCTGGGATTGTACAGTTTTGTAAATCATGCCTACATTCCCTGGAGGGGTTGAGCATTTGGACACCATGATAGTGTTGGTACAATGTACAGCACGTTAAAGTGACAGGAGCCATTTATATTACGGTTTTGAGATTCTGATATAACACATACAGTCCTACATTCCGGTGAATGTCACACTTACAATTACACGTCTTTACACTTACATGTCTTGACAGCATGTATAACTTCATTACTACTCTCACAAGTGGGATAAGCCTAGATATGAGGCTGGTCCATGTAACATACTTTTGTGTATGGCCTAAGCCTGAGTCAATCTGTGCACATACCACTATTGTAATACCTTTAGACTGCCTCTGTGGTATGTGCCTAACTGCCGTTTTGCTTGACTGCCTTGTTTATGTTGATCTATCTTACCCCTTCACCCTCTGTAAATGGGCTTCAGGCCATATGGCTAGAGTGATACAGTGTTACATTAACTACACATGCATGCAATGCAGATTTAGACTGGCAGTTCTTACATATGGTATTTTAACGTTCACAATTACAGTTTGGGTTTGTCAGCATTTGGGATTTCAGTTTCAACATATTGAAATTCAGCATTTCAGTATTTCAAAATTTGAAAGTGTACCCATGTGTGTATATATATATATATATATATATATATATATATATATATATATATATATATATAAATATATATACATATATATATATATATATATATATACATATATATATGTATATAAGGGTCTACTTCACATGGTCGACAGGCCATAAGATCGACAAGCATGTTGTGTAGGGGGCTTCACCCCCCCACACCCCCCTAACTATATATATATCAACTCCAGGGTCGCACAACATTGGGGAGGGGGGCAAATCTGCTTGTCGACCAAATGAACTGTCGACCAAATGAGTGTCGATCATATGGCCTGTCGACCATCTCAGGTAGACCCATAAATATATATATATATATATATATATATATATATATAGAGAGAGAGAGAGAGAGAGAGAGCACATGCATACAAAAACATATCAGAGTGTGTGTGTGTGTGTGTGTGTGTGTGTGTGTGTGTGTGTGTGTGTGTGTGTGTGTGTGTGTGTGTGCGTGTACATTTTAACACAGTTAAGTACTTCTGATTTCATTTTCTTTAAAGTTTTTAATGCAAGAGCACATAGTAAACATACGTTAAAGTAAATACAGCTGTATATTATGGTTGCCATCAATGGTCACATTTCCTTTGTATACTACAAAATGCTCATGCACTCTAACAGTGTAAGGACTGACTTAAAGTCAGTGGGAATATTTTACCGCGGATCTGCGTGTACGACATGTGCATCTCCCTCTGGAAGGATGTCATAAAAAAAGCATAAAGACCTTTTTATGACCATTATCAGTGCACTTAGTTGATAGGATTACCACTTGTCTCTTTCTGCAGTTCTATCCTGTATATGGTGTGTGTGTGTGTGTGTGTGTGTGTGTGTGTGTGTGTGTGTGTGTGTGTGTGTGCACGTGTGTGTGTGTGTGTGTGTGTGTGTGTGTGTGTGTGTGTGTGTGTGTGTGTGTGTGTGTGTGTGTGTGTGTGTGTGTGTGTGTGTGTGTGTGTGTGTGCGTGTGTGTGTTGGGGGGTTGAAAATGGTAAATGTGTTGATACTTTGCAAAAAAAAAAATATTCCCTGACTTTTCTCTAAATGTCACAGAAATCTTTGATGCCACATTTAAGTTATCTTAACATATAAACTATTATAAATAGCCAATATTAAACCTTAGCATTTCAATACTGTGTTGCTGCTTATGTAAATTTGTTAGAAGAGGTGGCAACAGCCTTTAAATCACTGACTGCTCTAATTGCTTCATTTTGCTATGAAAGGGGAGTGTTAAGTTCTCATCTCTGCAATAAAAATAGTGAAAAACAGTTCCACAGATTTTTGTCTTTTTTATATCAGCTGCTGTGTTTGTGGCATTAGCAGTATTAATTGCCCATCTAAGACTGACAGCAGTACCTGACAGGGTAAACTATAGATTTAACCATATCTATAATATATCATGCAGGTGGAGACAAATTCCTCTGCAAAGTACATGAGAAGTTAAGCTTAAAAAAAGTAGGTGGGCTTTTCTTTCCTTAGATTCCAATGCAAGGAAACAAAAGTTTTAAAAAGTTCCAGCATGTTTTTGGTATCTACACAATACTGGAACCATATCATATGGAGAAAAGTAACCTAAGGATCAAGTTAAACTGTAGGAGAGGTTAGAGTTTTCCTTTAACAACAGACACATCAGTTCTTACAAAACTTTTGATTAAGACTGTGTCCTGTCAAAGTTCTAGAAAGCATACTATAGTAATACTGCAACTGATGAACGCAGATATTCAGGCTGAGATATCTCCACTCATTTGGAAACAGTCTTTATTAGCTTCTACTAAACAAAACAAAAAAAAAAACTATTAAGAATCATTTAAATGACAATGTCACTGAAAAACATACGTCTTTCATGATATCTTGATCTTCTGTGTATCTGTAATATGTTTTTGTATCACACCACCAGATTACTGACATCACTGACAGATATGGAAGCACATTCTCTGACCTAGAGTCACATATTACGGAGAGTGAAGTTAAATGGGCCAAGAAAGCAATGGTCATAACAAGGCTGCAGGAAGGGATAGAATTTTAGTGGAGTTGTATAAAATCCTGCCAAATACTGATGTTACACTGTTCCTTGTAATATGCCAGGAAATTTGGAAAGCACAACAATGCTCATTGAATGGGAAATTTTCAAATTATATTCCAGTCCCAAAATGGACATTGCTAACAAGTAATTAAACTATCAAACAATTGCACTTGTTTCACGTCAGCAAGGTAATGTATAAGATCCTACAAGCCAGCTTCAAGCAATATATAGACTGAGGACTGCTAGGAAAACCATACTTAGCTCATCTCACACCCTGTACAGATCCAGAACTGAATCAAAGCTGAGGAAAAAAAAACACTCATGCACCATTGACACCTAACAATTGTACCATCTGACAGCTTGTAACTGGGGCAGCTGTCCTTCTTTTCCCCAACTTAGTTACATCTCTCACTGCCAGATATACAGTGTGGCTTTAGAGGAAGTAGCAAGAAAAGATATCAAATTGCCAGCATCTGCTGGATAATAGAAATTCATGGGGGTGTCAGAATATATTTACTTTTGATTTATTGACTAATCCAATGCCTTTGAGTGTATGGACAGTAACAGACTGTGGTGCATTCTTAAAAAATGGGATACTAGGTCACCTTATTTGTTTTGTGTGGAATTTGTATCCAGACCAAGAAGAAACAAGTTAGCCTTGCATATGGAATTTCATATTTGGTTCAAGGCTAAGAAAGTAGTGTAACAATGCTGTATATTATCATCCTACTGATTTAGTTTGCACACTGACTATATCCTGCAAAATGCTGCATTAGAAGAAGCAGATGCTAGAATTAAAACTGCCAAAATATTGACAACCTCAGATATGGAGAAAATACTGTCTTGATTGGCTACAGGAAAGAGTTAAAGAGTTGATGAATGTAAAAATAAAGTACAGTAATTGATTTGCTACTCAAACTTAACAAAAAATAGTTTTTGCTGCCATCTAACTATTAAGTTTTTGCAAACAGATTGGGAAAAGATGAGGTAGTGACAGATTCTATTTTCTTGAGTTCAAAGATCCCTGCAGATGGTGACTACAACCATTAAATTGAAACACACGTACACGTTTGGAGGAAAACTGTGGAAAATTTGGGTAATATATTAAAGAGCAATGACATCATATTGGCCAAATGGTCTGTATAATCACAGCTATGGTTTTCCAGTACTAATATATACATCACTTAATTTCTTAAGCTACAATATGAGGTGTAACACTGCTGAGTATCATCAGTCAGATTTCAGATATTCTGCAGTAATGTTTCTCATATTTATCAAATATCTTTATCTTTTGCAGCTGATTTTGCTGTTATGAATTACCAAAATATATGTAAAGAATGCAAATACTTTACTAGACATGTTTTGTGGGAAAACATCCTTATATATGAAAAGAGAATGGGAACATTCTCACTTTACTCAGCTGCAACAGCTTGCCAGAGGGTGTGCATGCCTGACAGGCAGTGCAGGTAGGGGTCATTTTCTTTCCAAACTGCATTGTCTAGTTATATACTATCATGAATGTAAATCTGGAGATCAAGGAAATATGATAAGGATATCAACAGATGAAAACAGGAAGATAAATCCATTCAGAATTCCCACATTAGTAAGATATTTGAGTAAGTTACTCTCTGACATCAGAATCTCAGGGTATACATTTATTTAGTCGATGAAACAATCTCTAAACGTTAGTTTTTCTGAACCAGAACGTCAATTTTTAAAGTGGCAAACGGTCAGAATGTCATACAAAACACCGAATGCGACATTTCTAACCGCTCTACCAGCTGAACAAGCACTACCATGGTTAAAAAAGGGGGGAATATTGTGCGTTTTGACTATCTCCAGTTTGGAAATATGAGAATCTGCTGCACTGCTTTCGACATTTGTTACATCGACAAAGTAACAGACTGCTAAATGAATGTATACTGAATCTCAGCTAATACGATTTTAAGATTTCAACAAATTTTATATAAGATGAAAAATATAAAGAACATCCATGCTGATGTGCAGTTTATGCTTAAACTCTATGTAAGAATGTACAAAGTAGAGAAATGTGTCAAACATATAAGTAGTGAGACTGTGAGGACTCATTAATGTAAATCATTATTCTTTATAATCTTTCTTTTAATTGTACATCAAACATTGCACACAGAAAGAATTTTGCAACTCATTTTACCAGAATTTATTTGTCTTAAATATTTTACTGTGAGTTTTGGTCATACAAAATTACAGTTCTA
>NC_056731.1:1226733000-1226895500 GCF_019279795.1 Protopterus annectens | reverse complement strand
TCTGTTTCTGAGTTGTCCAGACCTTGTTGTGGTAATGGGAAGTCTTTCTGCTTATCAATGAGAGTGGTAAGCCTTGAGCAGCCTATCTGTCACAAGCGGAGTGGTTTCCAGCTTTGAAATTGAGCCTTATTGGCAGTTTGGGGCTGATTTCTATCCCTTTCAACTTTCTGAGTTAAAAACTCATGTTTGCATAGGATTGAGCTTGTTTTAGCTTGGTGGATCCTGTTTGGGCATCCTGCAGACTACTATAGTACCAGAAATGAGAAGGAGAGACTTTTTGTTGATTCTAAGTATCTTTTTGGCTTTTTTTCGACTGTTTTTGCTTATCGCACTTTAAAAGCCGTTTATACTGTGGTTCTGTTAATATTTCTGCTGCATTTTTCTGTAAAATCATTTTTCTGTGTTTTTGCTTATTGCACTTTAATAGCCGTTTATACTGTGGTTCTGTTGCTATTTCTGTTGCATTTTACTGTTAAATCATTTTACTGTGTGTGCACTTTAATTTTCAGCTTAAAGTTAATAATTTAAACTGCATTTACTACTGTAAGCGTTACACTCAAGTGTGACAGCTTTTTCTGTGCATAATTACTGTTAAGTTGCTTTTTTCTGCTTCATTTCTCAAAAGAACAAAAAAAAAACAAAAAAAATACTATCCATTTTACTAATTTCCTGCCTTTTCCTATACTAGAATAGTCCAGATCCCAGATTTGCTGATTTTAGGACTTCAGTTTGTGTTTCTGAATTGTCCAGACCTTGTTATGGTAATGGAAAGTCTTACTGCTTATCAGTGAGAGTAGTAAGCCTTGAGCAGCCTATCTGTCACAAGAGGAGTGGTTTCCAGCTCTGAAACTGAAACTTATTGGCCGTTTTGGGCTGATTTCTATCCATTTCACTTTTCAGTGTTAAAAACCCATGTTTGCATGGTTTTGTGCTTGTTTTAGCTTGGTGGATCCTGTTTGGGCATTCTGCAGACTACTACTGTACCAGAAACGAGAAGGAGAGACTTTTTGCTGATTCTGTATCTGTTTGGCTTTTTTTCAACTGTTTTTGCTTATCACACTTTAAAAGCCATTTATACTGTGGTTCTGTTGATATTTCTGCTGCATTTTACTGTTAAATCATTTTACTGTGTGTGCACTTTGATTTTCAGCTTAAAGTTAATAATTTAAACTGCATTTATTTCTGTAGGCATTACACTCAAGTGTGACTGCCTTTTCTGTACATAATTACTGCTAAATTGCTTTTTTCTGCTTAATTTCTCAAAAAAACAAAAAAACAAAAAATACTATCTGTTTTACTCATTTTGCACCTTTTCCTCTACTAGAATAGTCCGGATCTCAGATTAGCTGGTTTCAGGACTTTAGTTTGTGTTTCTGAGTTGTCCAGACCTTGTTGTGGTAGTGGGAAGTCTTTCTGCTTATCAGTGAGAGCAGTAAGCATTGAGCAGCCTATCTGTCACAAAAGGAGTGGTTTCCAGCTCTGAAACTGACCTTATAGGCTGTTTTGGGCTGATTTCTATCCCTTTCAACTTTCTGAGTTAAAAACCCGTGTTTGCTCGGGTTTGCATGAATTTGCACATCGTGCAGCCCCACTTAGCTAGGGTTAAACTATTCCCAGCCCCATAAAGTCTGCTCTTCAGTTTTTCCCCTTAGAACTAGCCAGTTTCTTAGTTTTAGCACTTGAAGTTGCTTCCTCGTGCTCAGCACTTGTTCAGAACTTGTTGTAAGCACTAAGTAAGTTACAAATTACTACAGCACTCAACCTTCCTCATTACCTAGAGGAAAACAATTTTAGTACTTACTTTTCTCACTTGCCTAGAGGAAAAACAGCTCCTGTATTATTTTCCTCACTTGTCTAGAGGAAAATAGTTTTTATTCAGGCATGTCCAAGGGTCAGCTCTCAGTGCTCTCTCCTGCCTACCTGCATCTTGGGGCAATGTAGCAATTACCTCATGTACAAAGACAACCCTCTCCTCCTACCACCCAACACTACAGCCTCTGAGAGATGCACTTATATAGCCAAACTGGTGGCAAAACTCTCTAGAACCAAGACTGAACATGATAGTCAAGAGGAGAAGGTAAACATTCACACCACACCACACTCATCACATAGTCCCACTAAACCTACACCACCAAAAACCACACATAGAAACACAAAAACATTCACAGAGACTCTCAATAATAATCTGCGCAAGCAGCAGAAACCTCCAAAGCAGAAATGCAAGCAACCTCCATCCTCCCGACACAAGCCAAATGACACATAGCTCACAGACTCAGTGTGCCACTCAACCACAGCCCATAAGGCAAAACAACATACCCAACACACTAGCCATAGGTGACTCTATAGTCAGGCACACTGATGTCCCACTCACCAGGCTAAACAAGGAGAAGGTTAGTGTCAGCTGCCTGTCGGGTGCCAGGATTTGCCACATAACCCATGCACTCAGGTCATTCCACAGCAAGTACAAATATGTCATTGTCCATCTTGGTGTGAAGGACCTGAGACATACCTCCACGGACTACATAAAAAAAGAATGAAAGAGCTCTCTGATATTGTAGCCCAGGCAGGTATGATCCTAGTCCTGAGTAGCATCCTGCCATTGCCCAGAATGATACTGCAGTACAAGGACAAAATGATTGACTTCAACAATTGGCTAAGCTTCTGGTGTCATTCTAAGGAGATCCAGTATCTGTCTGCCTGGGATGACATGGTCGACAGACCACGATACTTTGCTAGAGATGGCCTGCACCTGTTGCCCCTGGATTCCGGATACTGGCTAAGGCTCTTGCCACCCCTGTAGTGCCTTTTTTAGGCAAGGTTCAAATGACAAATGTACCACTGTCACAGGTACAGGCAAGCAAAAACTGAGGGTAATGCTACTCAGTGCTAGAAGTCTAAACCTCAAAATGCACTCACTTGAGGCACTCCTTAAAATGGAGAACATCGATATCTGTGCAGTGACTGAGACATGGTTCAAGGCTCCAAGAGCACCCCTGCATTACCAGGCTATAACTCATACCACACCTTTCAGCCATCTAACCTGGACCGGAGCACTAGAGGTGGAGGTGTGTCCATATTCATTAAGGATATCCACATCTCCAGGCTAGTTGCTCAGCATAATGCATCCAAGATTATCCAAGTGCAACTAACCCTGGGCAAAACTGCAATCCAAATTGTAACTTGCTAGAGATCCCCCACCATGCCCCAGGATTCCCACTCCTCTTTTCTTGATATACTGAAAAATATTAGGGTTCAACCAAACACCCTAATAATGGGTGATTTCAACAACCCTACCATTAAATGGGAAACTACTCATGTACCAACTTCTTCGCGCAATGCTTTCTGGAATTCATAAATTCCAATGCTCTGGATCAACTTATCCACACCCCCACCAGGGGCAACAATATACTAGACCTAGTCATTACCAACATGGGTGACCAGTGCTCCACACCTGAAGTCAACTCCTCATTGGTCAGATCTGACCATAAGCTAATCGCCCTAGATATCCACATCCCGCCCCCACCCTAAATTAAGGAAACCACTGTAAACATTTTCTCCAAAGCCAACTTCATGTTTCTTAAGAAAGAAGTAGCGAACTTCATGACACCCATGCAGAAAGACAATACAATTATAACTGCTGAATCCTACACAAATGCACTCTATAAGCACTTACACAAGTGCATGGATTATGCTATTCCTAACAGAACCAAGATGCTATCCTCCAATAAAAGGAAGCCAATCTCGTGGTCCACTGCCATAAACAAACTCAACAACAGAAGGAAGAAACTGTTGCAAAAGAGAGTAAAATCCCATGAGTAGAGGAACTCCCTGGTCAGCCTCAGTAAGAAGCTGAAATCCCTCATAAAATCCTCCAAAGCTAGCTTTAAAAACAAAATTGCCACTGATTCTAAGGACAACCACAAACCATTCTATAGCTATGTCAAGAATCTCAATGGCAACACTCAGATCTGCTCTGAGTCACAGCACAATGGCATGAAAATTACAGCACCAAGTGATATTGCCAACATCCTCGCAGATAGGTTCAATGCTACCTTTACCCCCCTCTCACCCCCTAAAGGGCCTATATCTATACAGGAAGAATGCGGAGTCCCTGTAATCACAACTATGCAGGTAAAAACTGCACTCCCTAAAGCCAAGAACACAGCATCCATGGGACCGGACAACAACCCAAGCTGCGGCTTACACAAACTTCAGAATGAACTGACTCCCCATCTAAGCACCATGTTCAATCATAGCCTCACGTTAGGCTTTGTGCCCACTGAATTGCCCACAGCAAAAGTTATCCCACTCCACAAAGGGGAAGCCAACACAAACCCCGGGAACTATCACCTTATTAGCCTGACGAGCTTGGTCTGTAAGGCCATGGAACATATCATCATGGAACTTATAAACAAAGACATTGGTAACCTCCAAACTCTGGACCCCACTCAGTTCAGGTTTGTGAAATGCAGATGATGCCTCCTAAACCTGATCGACTTCTTTGAGGCAGTCACCAAAGCCGTAGACAAGGATAATGTGGTTCACACAGCCTATCTTGACCTCACCAAGGCTTTCAACACCATTCCCCATTCTGCAATTATAGCTAAACTCACTAAATTAGGTATAAATCCCTATGTCACAAGATGGGTTGCCAACTGGCTCACTGACAGAACCCACACTGTAAAAGTAGCTTACTCCAAATCTGACTTCAGACTAGTGACAAGTGGAGTACCACACAGTTCAGTCCTGGGTCATCTCCTGTTTAGTATCTACTTCTCTGAAGCACAGGCTAACACAGAGGGTCTCTGGCTAATGAAGTTCACAGATGACTGCAAACTAGGAGCCATAGTCGAGTCCCCAAATGATCTGGACATCCTACAGAAGGGCCTCACTGAGACAGACACCTGTTGTCAGAGCCATGGTCTCAAGCTCAATGCCAAAAAATGCATTGTCATCCCCTTTGGTAAAAACTCTGTACCCATGAACTACCACATAGGCGGTAGTCTACTTAATGCTGAATGTGTGATGAGAGACCTTGGGACCCAGGTGGACAGTAGTCTCTCCTTTGATAATCACATCACCACAGTGGTCAGGAAATCCTACTACATAGCACACCTCATCATGAAAGGGTTCTCATTCAAGAAAAAAGAGGTCATTGTTCCCCTCTACTCATCACTCTTTAGACCCATTATAGAGTACAACACCCCATTTGGAATGTACCTCACAAGACATCTGCAACAGCTGGAAAGGCGACAGAAGAACCTCACCAAGAGGATTACCAGCCTCAAACAGATGCCCTATGCTGACCACCTCAAAAAATTCCAGCTTTGCTCTGTAGCATATCACCTACTCCGAGGTGATCTCTGCCTAACATACAAAGCTATGTCAAACCCTGAGCTGCTGAACATGCTACACCTAAAGAAATCCCAATCCCTCCAAGCTACACGCTCAAAGGACCTAAACCTTGTCACCACAATAAACAGAACATGCTGGATGGATAGATTCCTGTCCCAGAGACTTCCCATACTCTGGAACAAACTAGCCATCTATGTCAAGCAGAGTTCCTCATTAGCACTCTTCAAGAAAAATCTTGATGAGTGGGTGGGAAATATGAAATTCACTCCAGGGATCATTTCTGTGGCTCTGCTCAACAGGGGCACAGGAAAATAACTTTCTTGGGTGGTGAAAGTCAGGGAACCTTGCTGGCTAGGCTTACTTAGGCCCTTGGGCCAGTAGCCTAGTACCTACCTATGAACCTATAAGATATTTGATTTTCTTCCCAGATGGCTGGTGCACATTTTTCTTTGATGACCATTTTTGGAGGCTAGATATAAAATAAACTAGAGCATTAATGGTCATTTTCATGTACACAGAAGGTAAGTCATAAGGAGCAAGGGCAGCTGACTTCACTCTGAGGAGATGTTTTTTGATTGTGGAAGGAAGCACTGGATAGAAGATGAAGTAGTTATGTGGGTTGTCTGATGTACTGCTTGCATTGTTTATCAAGGAGATTACTGACTGAATAAAATGTCCTTTGAGTGGCAATGTTATCATTTTAGTTAAGTAAGGGAGATTTAAAGGTTTGGTTCTGTCTTATTTTGTGCCCATACATTCCAAGCATTATGTTCCTGAATTGTTTGGTCCCTCTGGATAACAATGGAGCAGGGTTAGTTTTAGATATTTTTGACCTGGGGGCATACTTTATAAAGATATTCAAAAAGACTTTATCAAGTTCAGAGACCATATCCTTTAATGATAAGGGTTTGAGAATAACATTTTTAGAACTTAAGGTGGTTTTAAAATGTTCTTGCTTAATATCAAGATATTTCTTATTAAATCAAAGTGATATTTCTAGATGTATATTTTCCATTGAATTGCAAAGGTTGGGAGAGGATCAGTTAGTTTTTCAGTGAGGGTGCTACATGATACTATTTACATTTTTGTTATATGTAGTTATATGTTGTTATACATAGGAGGGAATAACATGTTCAGTGAAACCATAAAATTGTATGGAGTATGGAGAATGGAGTATGGAGCATGGACTATGTGATATGGAGTATGGAGCATGGACTATGCGATATGGAGTATGGAGTATGGAGCATGGACTATGCGATATGGAGTATGGAGCATGGACTATGCGGTATGGAGTATGGAGCATGGACTATGCGATATGGAGTATGGAGTATGGAGTATGGAGCATGGACTATGCAATATGGAGTATGGAGTATGAAGTATGGAGTGTGGACTACAGACTATGTAGTTGATGGGTTTTTATGAGTTTCAGAATTACTAGTCTATCACTAATACCTATGTTTATCCATAATAATTGCGTATTTAAACACATTTGTTGACATTCAACTGGGACGTCCTTTTAAAGTATGGATATTATTTCCTGGAAGTATGCAAATTCGTAGTAAGGCAAGGCTCTTATTGTTATTAAGTTTGATTTGGGGACATGAGGATTTCAGAGTTTAAACTTAGTGGTACTGATACGAATGAGGGAAATTTATAGTGCATTCCCATAGATGATATCTACTCCACACGAGCTTTTGATTTCTCAGTCTTATCTGAGGATGTTGTAACCTGGGAGAAGTATTTTCTTATCTTTCTTATTTTTTTATCCAGGTTTCAGTTGCTACAGTATCTGGTGAGTGGTATTATGATGTACTAGAAAATATACTTTTTTGACTTTGATAGACTTTGATAGCTATACCCATTCATCAGTGTTTAAATTGCTGTCTACCATTGTCTCTAGATCTTTCATGATGGCATCATTTTTTATGATTTGAATGACAAGTTTCATGATGTACTTTTATTGAACTTAAAGGTAAGGTCATTTCTACTGAACCACATGTGAATATTTTGTTCAGCAACTTGAAAAAAAAGTGTGTTGCATTTTATTTAAATAATTATCTTTCCCGTTTTTCACTCACAGCCCATTAGGTTAGCCATAGCCCATTTCCCACCTGTATATCTGAGAAAAACTTTCACATTGAAAACAGACTTTAAAATAATCAAAAGTTAAATTCTCTTCCCTTGAAACTCAGACTTTATAAAAAGTACATGGGGCTCATAGAATGATAATCTTGTTTACTACAACTGATTTCTTCTTCTTTTACACATAAGTAGCATGCGATGCAAGAATTGAGTATTCATGAACACACATATACACATCATGCTCACACCCACCTAGGGATAAGTCAGATCATATCCCATTCACATACTTTTGTCTATTTGGGGTATGAAGGATTGGTACACTGACTAAATACCACAATAGTATAAACAGGACTTACAAGCTCTACACAAGAGGCACCTTAGCTTGGAACCGAACCTTATCACCAAGGTGTAAGTAGCACTGCAATGCTCTTTTATATGAAGAGAAATGTTACAGACAGTTCAGTGCATTGTTGTAATACTTTAAATGTCTTACCAAATCTGCAACAGATATGTTGCTGAAATATTTGCACTTTTGGTTTAGTGTGGAAATAGATCAGTTCATGTTTTTTTTTTCAAAGGGCATATTTTTCTATGTAAAAATCTGAAATTATAATACCCTACTGTTTGTGTGATTAAATAAATACATACCTGTTATTGTCAGGAATACTAACTTTAAGCAAACTTTAGAACAATATAAAAAGTCAATATTGTATTGAGGGAAGGAAGGTACTGATAGTTTTAATAAATTGTTGCTTGTTTATGGATGCAAAGGAGTAGCACAGATGTAACATGTGCACACTGCTAAATGCAATAGCTAAGAAAGTCATATTGGTAAATAAATGGCCTCAGTAAAAATCACAGCCATCCTTCCCTAAAACTGTGTGTCTCAAGAGTGAGATTTTGTGAAGGGACTGTAACTAATCAGACAGTGCCTAAATGCAAACATTTGTCTATTTTGCCTTTTCTTTCATATCTTTAGTAAATACTGACTGCAATGTCTTAACATTAAAACACAGTATCACAAATATCAACATCAAAGTATGAGGCTCCTGAGGAAAAGTGCAAAAGTTCTGGCATTAGGAAAGATGAAGAGGCAAGCAAACCGAGTTCAAGAGGGAGCCCCTCACCTTCTCGAGTTATGTATACGAGACATATTTTAACATTAGTTTCAGCCATTAATAGTGTGTCTATGCATGAGATCAACTCCCTATTGATCTCCCCGTTGGTTGGCTTCTTATGGGAGGCAGTGTGAAAAACTTAACTTCCAGGTAAGTTTTTTTTTGTTTGTTTTGTTTTTTTGAGGTAAAAAATGGCTCAGCAGAAGACGGGCTGTCATAGCCTGTATATCAGGCATATGTCCATCTCCCCAGTGTCCTTTTTACACAGTAAAGATTCAGAACAGCCAGTTATCATCTGTAGCAGTTATACTGGTCAAGTATTTGAAGAACATGTTGTGAATCTTAATTCATAATCTGTTAGTCTGAGGACATTCACAAAAAGAGCATGACAAGGCCGGCATAAGTTTAAATAACATAACAGCAATAGTCAAAGAATAGTGACATGCCAGAAGTATGTCGATGACATTCTAACATCCGAATAACTCAAGAGAGACTAAGAGAAGGTCAAAGCATTAATATGAATGTGCAAATCAGAAGATGAACACACATTATTGAGATATTTGGGACTGTAGATATATTTAATATGCCTAAGGTAACTGTGCACCTTTGAAAGCTGCTGGAGACAGATTTAGCCCAGGAAAAGCAGAAACAGAATATAAAACACTGCAAAGTGTATTTAGAAACTCTAAGTACAAGTTGATTTTGAGATTACTGAGCCTGTTGCTTAATCTGCAGAAGTATGATCTGAAAGTTAAATACTGACCAAGAAAGGAACTACAAATAATAAATAAGCTAAGTAGGACATATTTGCCATAAAATAATAATTATCTGAAAAAGAACCAGAAATTATTAGGGTAATAATGTAAGTGCAAATGAAGAACAAGAAAGTAAAAGATTACAGATATGAACAGATTAATATTACCATTTCATGGAAAAGTTATATTTTACTATCAATGTTAGCAGCATTTTAATTAAATTGATTTTTATTAGTATATATTTTTATTGTTGCATTAGCATTTTATGTATGTATAGTTATTGCTTTTTAGTTGGGTACATGGACTGGTACAAGACCCTTTTCAACAACCACTAAACAACATAGCAGATATTTATTTATTTGTTTGTTTATTTATTTATTTATTTTTATTGCAATTTTCCTTTGTTGACCTGGTTAGTCCCACTAGGCTAGTCGCTTCTTTTTAGGTGAGAGCCAATGTGGTATATATGTTACTAGGGAAAATTTGGTCATTGCATTAGGGAACTTCCCAACTCTTTATGATAGCTGCTGTAGGATCCTATACATCCATGTGAGCTACCACCAATTCAGGCAGATAAGGTCTCAGTTTAATATCTCATCCATGGAACAACACACTCAGGAGTACAACATCTCCCTTATGCTGTAAGGAAGTGTCAGCAATCCATCTACCTAGTTTGGAAATAGAACCCACAGTGTTTTGCAACAAGCATGAGTGTGCTATGTGTTGCACCTCTGATACTGGTATCTCTCTCTATCTGTATATATATATATATATATATATATATATATATATATATTATATTGTATGTATATATATATATATATATATATATACAAAATATATATATATAGTGTGTGTGTATATATATATATATATATATATATATATATATATATATATATATATATATATATTGTAATATAATTTATGAATGCAGGCTGCATCTTATACATCTGTAAGCAACCATTTATCTATGAATGTGGGATGCTGCCAAATGCTTTTTTGTAATCTATCCATGTCAAAGTAAGATTCTTTCCCTTTTTACAATTCCATTATGACTTTATTTAACACAAATGATCCTTTCTTCCATATTACTTTCTTTTATTACCCTTTTGTCCTATTGCCATGATTAAGTTTTCTTCTAAATGACCATATTTTATTTATTTATTTGACATTTGTTAACCAGGATAATATGACTGAGCCAAAGCACTTTTTCAGAGGAGGCCTGGGGAGAAAAGCTCCACAGTAAAACAATTAATTACATTGGTAAGGTACAATACAAAAATACATAAAAACTATGTGCAGGCAAATCATATATAACACAATAGTGTACCAATCACAATGGCTAGTAGGATACTAGAGAAGAAAGAATTAAAACTATATGTAGACTTAGAGAAATAACCTAGTACTGCACACATCAATCTTAGAGTGATTGTTGGGTTAACCAGAGGTTCAATAAGGGATATTAACAGCATTTGTTAGATAGTGAGCTGGGAATGAATCCTGTTAGTAGGAAGTTATACAGGGGAGGAAGGAGCTATAAGAATTGGATAAAGGCATGAATGTAAGCCTTGAAGGGAGGTTGGTTAGGGGGAATCGGAATAAAAGGACACTTAGGTAAACAATAAGGGGAAGAAAAGATACCATGAAACAGGTAGTGGTGAGACTTGGTAAGGAGTACAGTATAAAAAATACAGGGCAAGCTGGGCTAAGAAGAAGCAAATCAGATGAAATGAAAGAGGATTTATAAAGGCATGGTAAGAAGAGAGTGACAGACGGAGTATGGAAAAGGGAAGAGGGTTCATGTAGGATGTTTACAATGACATGTCCTGGTAGTATTTAGGTAGTCTTTTACTGCTTTTTTGAAAACATGCATCTGGTTTATTTGTCGAAGTGACAAGGGAAGTTTGTTCTATGAGAGGGATGTAAAATAGCTATACAATTTTTGCCCAAAAGAGCTCTTGGGTTTGTAGATTTCTAGGTAATATTGATCAGTTCTTCTAAGTGTTGAAGAGGGGGTGCACAGAGGTACTATAAACTCTTTCAGCATCAGTTCTAGTCTATAGTTTATATATTGTTGGAAGGCAAATTATTGGTCTATAGATTTTAGGATAGCTTGCAGGTTCACTCTTAAGGAGGACTATCATTTTTCCCATTGTTAACCAGAATGGCATCTGTTCAGTGTGTGCATATAAGTAGTTCTTACTCAGGGCTACATTTTTGTGTAAAGATGTCAATACTTTTAGCCAGAAGTTAGGTACTGTATCTGGGCCTGGAGTTTTCCATTTTAAGAGGTTTTCTTAATTTTGTTTCAACTTCCCTGGCCATTACTCCATCCCATTTCATGCTTGTACATTTGAACTCCTTACTGTTTCTTTTATTTCTTCTATCCATTCAGCATTGTTATTATGTTCCATGGGGTCTTCATAGATATTTCTCCAAAATGTGTCTTTTTCTTCGTTTTTTGGTGGTGTATCTATTCAGTTTGCTTTGTTTTCCAATTGTCTATAAAACTTTTTTGGGTCATCAATGAATTGCTTATTTTGTACATTTCCTTTACATTTATCTGCATATCTTCTACATTTTTCTGTCTGTGCCTGTAATCTTTAGTTTATTATTTACAAAAGTGTATGATGATCTTTGTCTGTTCTAATACTGCACATTGCTTGTATTATGTCTGTCTTTCTAAGTATTTTTGTATATTTGTTCCCTGTCCTTTACTTTACAGTTTCCTCTGTTTGATACTTCCATGATGGCATTTGATTTCTTCCCTTCCTTTCCCTTATTGCCTGGATTTTTGTGGTAAGACTTTATCTGTTATTCATTTAGCTGCCAAGTAACATATCCTATTTACTATTCTTATGTAAAAGCAAATAAGGGCCACAGCTACAAAAGTAAAACTTTAATGTGTGAGCGTTTACGATCACTCAGTTCAAATGAACTTCTTCAGACAAGTTAAAAACACAATAGCCCCTCCTTATATAGTCATCAAATTACATGACAGGTATAAGATATATGATATCACAAATAAACATATTAAAATTACTAAAATAGTATAACTTCAGTATTTTTTTCTCTAACTTCTCCATTATTAATCATCTTTTCTACATTCCCTCTTTGTTTTCTTATGTTTTGTATTGTAAAAATGCCCATATCTGGATGCCTTTTCCTGTATTTCTCTCCAATTTTTTTTTTTTTTGGAGTATTGATTAGTTTTGCATTCTTCTTTGCATAAATATTACACCATACCAGATCTCTATTTTTATTTCCATTTCCATGTTTCTTTTTCAAATGTCTCCTGCTACACGTTTCTCCTTACTTTCATGAGTCGTTGTTCCATCGTGCTGTGACCTAACTTGTGTTAGACTTTCTACACTAAATCCTTCACTTCTCAGGTATTCCATAACTTCAGCTTCTACTTTTTTAACTTCTACTTTACTAATCTTCTGTTCTACATTCCCCATATGTGATCTTATTTTTTGTATTGTGAAGTTTTCCATATCTGGGTGTCTTTTCCCATATCTCTATACAAATATCTTTGGAGCTACTTTCTTGTATTCATTAATATGGTTTTCTCCTTTGCATAAATATTACACCATATCAGATCTCGCCTTCTTTCCCATGTCCATGTTTCTTTTTTTTATACCTTTCAAGAATATCTACATTTTGTTGTTTATGTTTTCACACTTCCTCAGTCACTTCTTTTTCCAAATGGTCCAAGATTTCTTGGTCTATATAATGTTCTTCGTGAATATGTTATATTAATGAACACAAATCTGCATTTGAAGCTTTTGACAGTTTTTCCTTGTGTATGTATCTTTCTTTCTTCTGATTCCTCTCTTAATCTTTTTGAAAATCTTCTATCTAGAAATTCTGGGCTTCTTGCATAATTGCATCAATACATAATTTCTTTCTTATGCTCAATATATTACTCTATCATCTTTATGGCTTTTTTTTGGCCTGTCAGTTTTGGTGTTTTTGTGTTTTTTTTGTGGACTTCTACTTCCTTCTACAATAGGAGGGCTGTCCTCCTTCTGAGCCTGGCCTAAACCAATTGCAGGACTGTTTCTGTGTCTTGAGAAATCAACACTGTCATTTTTTCCAATCTTAGTACCAGTGCACAAACCAGGATTGGGTACTTTTTTTATCCTGAGACTTGTGCACCCAGTTGTCTTTTTTACTTTTTAAACCTACTTCTGTCCATGATATATGCTTTATAAAATACAGTCTTTATATCAGTGTTGCTTTGGTGACATTTTCTAAAAACAGGGTCCACCTTGAGAAGGTACTAACCAAGACTTAATGATAAATTCAGTTCCAGGAATACAACTCTTCTTTGCTTGCTGATTTTATCATCTCTCCATCCAGACCCATCCAGTGTAATGTCTATGATGACCTTGTAATGCTGAAAATCTTGCACAATGTCCGAAGTGTTGCAGAAGAAACCTATACATTGCTCAAACCAGAGGGCATGACTAATGATTATACTCAGTCTGTGGCTTGGCTATACTCTTGATGAAAGATAATGTTAATGTTAAATGTGTGATATAACTGGGTATACATTCACTGTGATTTGCAGATACAGTGGCACTGTGTTAATTGTGGACAATGCATTCATTACCCAAGGATCATAGCTGTAAAGGAAGAGCTACAAATATATTGGAGACTGCAACCCCCAACAACTACAGGCTCATCTGAAGTTTAATCACTGTGTTAGTCAACAGCCCATGGATTTAAAGAAGGCAGGGAAGCAAGTAACCAGTAAGTTAAACTAAAGAAACTCATTCCTACATTAAGGGTCATTAGTCTTAGAATATATTATATAAAGTGCAGTATAGTGACATAGCGGCTCTTTCTCCCAGCTCCAAAGTCCAGGTTTCAGCTGTGACATCAGAACAGTACATGTGGTGTTTTTCATTTTCTATATCTGTGTTGGTTTTCAATAGATAATCTAGCTTCTTCTCACATCTCAGAAGCATTCTGGTTGATTGATTATTCTAATTTCTGTACACATACCAAACTTACTCTTGTCCTTGTAGTCCAACTAAAGGTTGAAAAATGTCCCCCAAAGGACAGGTTCACTTACTTAGTGAGTAAATAAATTAAATTAAAATTAAACTGCTTTGCTGTGAATAACTGGGGTGTCAAAGGAGAAAGATCCAGGTAACAAGAGGAAGGAGAGGAGCCAGTCAGTAAGTGATCCAGATAAGTAGCATATGGAAAGTAAGTAATATGAAGAGACAAGCAAAGGAAGGAGGGAGGGACAAGAAGAGTGAATCTCCAGAGGAGATTGACATGATGGAGAAGTGGGGAAAATAGAAAACTGAGAGATGGATAAGGAAAGTCTGTTATATGGTTAGAGGAGCTTTTGGGGGTGCATGCCAGCGGCATGCAGCTTAGGGTGATGAAATTAAGAAATCTGTTATGAGATATTTCAAACAAATAAAAGACAAGGATGGAAGATACATCAGGTTCATCAAAAGGGAGGGCCTGAAAATGAGTTGGGAAGACAAGAAAGGATACATAGGTATCAGATTCATAATTACGCAGTTACAAATAAGGGAATAAAAGGATATCTAAGATTTCTAAAACAGGGCAGCATGGAGGGAGGTGAAAGAGGAATCTGGAATGACTATACATGTAAGGCACTGGGAGAAGCATGACTGTGCAGTGGATGTGCATCATGAGAACCAAGTGATCGGAAGGAGAGGTGGGACCGTGGTGACTGTAAGTTGAACAGGGCACAAATTCATTCCAGCAATCTGATATCTGGCTTAACCTCAAAGAGCAGGACTTTATTTATGCTTCACGGTGGATTTATACATAAACCTAACTAGTCTGGAGGCCACAAAATTACTCACAGCACCTCACTCACACAAGTTCATGTTGTATAATATGCAGTATTAACTGGGGATCCTCTGATGAAGACTAGTCTCTCCCTTGGTTACTGATATGTGTAACCACATCACCATGAGGGTGTTTACAATACCTCACAACTGTGCTTTTATGCTTTTGTGTTTCTGCAGCAGAGAATGAAACCACCAATGTTTCAAAGCTAAGCATATGCCTTTGTGATACACTACCACCACTGGCCCAGTATTCAAGAAGCCTCAATCCTCACCACTAGCACCAGTGAAGGACATACATTTGAAGGATGACAGGTACACACATACACAGTATTTCCAGATGCAGCTCTCTGCATCAAGTGCAATTTCCCTTAAGAGCAAACAGAAACCACAGTCAGTCAGGGGCTGGCTTCTCCCTCTTTCTCCATATTCTCAATAAGACTCCCCACTGGCACAGCTATAGACTTTTGATCTCAGCTGAGTGGCCAAGCCAAGACCTCCAGCACCCTTTCTGTCCAACCAGTGTTTCATGCCCCTGTTCAAGTAGCTGACACACACATACTTTGAGGTCTGAGTTATCCACACACATATACACCTGAGAAAGACTGGCACTGGTTTACTAGCTATGCCCCCTTTTGGCAAGACTATAAGGTAGTTATCACTGCCACCAGCCAGCTTCTTATCAGCTACTTTAAGGCCCTTACCAAAGGTTGTCCAATCTTACTGTGTAATGTTACTATCAATACAAATGGTAGTTTGACCAAGAGCAAGGCTATTAGGAGTAGCCTACACAGCGTCACCAAATAAATATGTAAGTACTCTCAGAGCTTAATATCTTATAAACAGATCAGCTACAATGAAATGTTTAAATATGTTTAATAATAAATAATAAAATCACAAGACAATACTAAATATACATTTACAGTAATATCAGAGTTCAAAATCACAGGAAATATTTAAAACAACATTGCAGGACAGTCTCAAATAAATAAAGAAAGATGTCTAAGCTAAGCTTTGCTATATTCCTGACTATATCTAAGAGAATTACTATACCCTAGTACACATAATTAATTAGAGAAGCAAGGCAGATATGTGGTGAATAGATCCTCTAGCTGATGTTGTCAAGTCAAAGACAGAATACAGAATGCAGAGTCTGTCTCAGAGAGTTCTTAAATTAATATCTCAAATATTACTGCTGAGATATCTTGCAGAATGACATCATTTCTTGCCATCTGACTCTATCCCAGGTAAATCTCCCCCACACTGCTGAAAGCTATCAGTATTTAGCATCTACTTGTGAAAATAGATACACAAGGGCTTTTCCTCAGATCTTTGCAGAGCCTGGAAGTCATAAAACAATAAAACACTTCCAAGACAGCATAGAAAACTTCTCAGTACAGACGCTCTGTCTATTGCTGCACTAAAACTGAAAGATAACATCTTGTTTATGAACCAGCCATAAAGTAATTTAATTTCAGCTATTTTTCTGAAGTTTTGCAAGTTAACATTTTGTATTTCACTTTCTCCTGTTAAAATATATACATTTAATCAGTTACAATAGTTACTGTTCTATTCCAGTGGAGTACACTGTGGATACATTTCAGACAGCAGTTTTCAAAATACCTCTTCAGCACACGTCTGTACAAACCATCTTATATGACATAACAGCTCTAATACATTTGTAACACAGGCATCTTATGTGAATCATGTTGATATTCACAAGGGACCTATAATTATTTACAAAATTACAGATAGCCGTGCTGGCAGTATCCCCCTTTGTCAAAGCCTCAATAATCCATAACAAGTTCCTTCTCAAGCACATACCCCAGTGATCCATTACAAGTTCCTTCTCACATTAGGCACCAGTACTTTCCTTTCAAATGTTAATATTTTCACAGAATATCCAGATTTTTACATTATATTTTTGGTCAGAAATGCATTGTTTTCTGACAAATAATTGAGGATTGAAGTCACTAAATAATCATAGATATTTGAGTTTCAGATGTTTTGTGTCCTACAGAAAATACATGCATGAAAATACATGCTAACACAACGCCTTTATTACAGGAATTTTATATGTGCAATATTTAAAATGTGTCCCTTTTTGTGCCCTTGTCTCTCTCACCACCATTATTTTTGGCTTTGTCCAGATTTCTTGTGCTAATAGATCGGTATGACTGCAGTGATTACCCCATTACACTTGGATAGGCAAACTGGCATGAGGCCCTTATCTGCCCCTCCCTAACTTGTCATCTCCTATTGTGCCTGGTAGCTAATGGTTTGTCACAAGGGTTGCAGTCATGTCTTTATCCTTCTGTACTACAAACCTGATAAGAAGTAGATATAGATGGAGAACAGACAAACTCAAGTGGGAACTAATAACAGAACAGCCAGTCATTAGAGATATACGGGAGGTAGCAAAGGGGACTGAAGGTGCCTGAAAAGAAGTGAAAATGGTATCTTGGATATGTCTAGGCCTAAGAAATTGTGTTATCTTGAAAGCAATTGTTAGGATAGGAAAACATTCCACTTAATTATACATGCAGTGACCTCTGCTCTGGTAGAAGTAACAATAAAGAATGCTATACAGAAGGTAGAGGGCTTAAAATTAGCATTGTGGAAAGTGGGATAGTCAGTGGCCTTCTAGCATGCTCCTTGTTCCTCAAATAAAGACAGAAAGAAAATAATCATGCAGTTACACAGAAAGATAAAAACTTTTGTCTGGGACTATGATTCTGATGCAGTGCCGAGAGAGAGAGACTGCACAAAAGAGATGAAAACCCCTCTATGAATGATAGACTTCATCTATGCCCTCAGAGAACAAACAGTTTAAGGATGTCCTGGGGAGAGAATTTCTTTAAGTGAGGTAGAAAAATCAAGACAGAGGTATTTCACTAGTGAGCACTGGAATTGGGTAGAGTGGAGAAGAAGAGCAACAGTGAAGTGAAGATGAGGATCAAGCCAGAAACAGAGGAGGACATCCGGCTAAGGACAGGTGAAAAGTGATGGCCTATAATGACAGGAGAAAATAGGTGAAATTTTGACACAGCTGGTATAACTTTAGACATTGAGCATATTCAAGGACTGGCACATGACAGAGATTACATATGGAAAATATGCTGTGAAATGACTCAGTTAGTTAATGATGACCAGCCTAATTACTAAATAAATAAAAATGACTTTGGTGGCTAGAGACAAGGCATTTTAGATCATTTTAAAATTTTACAACTCTTTCCCTACACACAGTCTAAGATTCTAAACCAAGACTCTGAATATTCCAGATAGGCATATTAGAAGATGTTACTGCATTTCATAAAAAGAAAAACTGACAACAGTTTAAAATGGAATTTTTAGAAATTCTTAGAAACTTTCTGAACTTTTGAAGATGTATTAATGGGATGGTCTTCTGGTCAATGAGTCACAAGTAGCCACACAGTTCAGTCCTTCAGTTACTCTGCCCAAGGAGTGCAAGTGTGCATTTTAATTTCAATTTGTTGAACTGCAGGGCATGCAAATGAGTAGGAGGTACAAAACCAAAGATGTAGGAGGTAGTAAAGGAAAGCAGGAGGAGGAAATGAAACAGAAGAAAATCAATCTATGATACGGCACTTAAAATTTAATAGGGATTTGGGGAGTTGAACCTGCATACAACATGAGCTTACTCTGCTGTCCTCATTCACCCCATGAATCCCTATGAAAGGAGGGAATGCAGCCAAAGAGTCTGGTCTATCCCTAAGAATGAATGTGTAGGGCTCTCATGTCTGTGAGGACTGCAGTCACTAAGTAATGGCAGAAAATTGAGATGCAGATGTCAGGCTTTGGAAACCTCATGGTAGTACATACTCTGTAAGTCTAGTAATTGTCTACATAAATGACAGTACTAAACAAAACCTATCCTTGATGTCAAACCTATGCAGCCCCCCTCACTGCATTAGCTTATGTCCCACATCTTGTGCAAAGATGTTGAGAACTATGTACAGACTGATTGTGATCAACCCAGCAGTCCAACACACCAAAAGAAATTTGTAATCAATGGTAAAGCACACCAAGATGGCATCTTTGTTACTTCTATAGATCTCATCCTTCTATCTCCATACTGAGAAACACTATTTACATAATGTGTAACAAAAAGGCAATATATGAAACACATCCTATCAACCACATAAACTTGCATCATGGAAGTTCAAAGCATGAGACTTAAACTGCCTTACTATATACATGAAAAAGTCCCCACAGGCGAGGAGGTATACTGCAGCAGTATTAGCTATAGACCTCTATTAAACACGTTCTTCACAATGCACATATAACAGAACTTCATACCTTTCAAATCTTCCTTATTTCACAGACTGTATCCGATATTGCCTAATATTTTTGGTTCGTTCCTTGTAACAGTTATGGCTGTTTGGCAAAGTGTGGAGGATTGCAGTCACTAAATATTGACAGGCATTTCAGTGTCACATTTCATATCCTTCTGAAAATGCACGCTGATGCAAAACATGTTATTCCAGCAGTTTTCTAAGTATACAGTGGCAATATTCAAAATTATGGGCTTTCATCCCCATTATTATTTGGAAATGCCTATGGTCATATTTAAGTACCTTATCTGAACAGGATCAGTAAAATGGCTTCTGAAAGGTAAAAAAATGTGGAAGTAAAGGCATAAACACCACAAACAGGAAATTATGAAGTCCCCCACTTTAGTTTGTGGGGGCGCTACTTTAGGGGTTGCAGAGTGCAAACATATCTAGGTTTTTGACTGCTTTTCATATTTTTGAGTCTGTGTTACCAGAAAAACAGTATACATATCTGTGAAGTACCATTTCAGACTTTTTAGTGACCTAATCAATACAGCATTAGTGGGATATTTGCAGGCTCTTAATATTTATGGGCATCAGCTGGCTGTAAAAGTCATGTGTTTCTAAGTATAGCCAAACAAACCACTTTTACTGTGCTGATGAGGTCAATAAAAAAGGCCAACACATGCATATGCACAGCTAGTAGGGTTTGACCTGAATGTACCCATACAGACTTAAAAAGTAAAAAGTCATGGACATTCAGAAGCCATGTAGCTGAAACACCTGATGTCCTTAAGGCCTCATTTGCATGTATTCCACGGAACTCCATTACATAAGGTTTAAGGTATCACACAAAGAAGCCTCTGAATCTAACAAAATTTTGAAATGCAAATTATATTGAAAACTATTAACTTGTATATATTGGAATAAAAGGTAGAAAACTAATGTTTATATTTTTTATGCAGAAAATGCATATTAAATAGACTGTAACCTCTCATATAGGCTCTGTGTAACTGAATATCATGTAAACAGAAACCTCACAACTGAGCAATAGAAATTACAGCATGTCCAAACACAGTAAAACCATTCTACTGAAAACTAATTTCAACTAACCTGATTTTGCCAGTTTCCATCTGTCATGTGACTATAAAATTAGTATATATGTTAAGGGTTGTGAATACTTCCCTCCACAAGGGGAATCCAAGGAGCTTTCCCGTGGAAAAAGAAATCTTTATTATTTATTTATTTTATTATTATTCACTGAATATGCTTTCATTGAATCAGCCTTGCTTTATTAGGGCTCACTGAAATTTCTGTCAGCAAGTTAACATTAATGCAGGTAAACTATCCCTTTAGTTTTTCCTATAGTGCAAGCATTCCCATATTTATTTATTTATATAAGAATATACAAAAACACAGAAATGTGTTAAAGCTGTGATAGAATAAAGTGAAATGAGAATGAAAAATAATCAGATATAAGCAAAAAAGAAAAACATGCCCTCTTTAGTGATTTTTATTGTCTGCCTTGAACATAAAACATTACATTGTTAAAGTGTTTTGAACCTGAAACCACCTGTGCTTGGAATGGTATATGAAGTTGATTGAATACTTTACAGCGACTAGGAAATTAACTAAAATGTTGCTTGAACATAAAACGCTGCATTGTTAAAGTGTTTTGAACCTGAAACTATCTGTGCTTGGAACGGTATATGAAGTTGATTGAATTCTTTATAGCGACTAGGAAATTAACTAAAATGCTGCTTTAATTATCATTTGGGGCACTATGAATCCCTTAAATTAAGAAAACTGCTTTACTTTTCAATTGCGTTGAGAAAAGCCCTATGTTAGCTAAGTGCATCTGCTATGATAGGCCCTTTGTAATAACATCTATCACTCGTGTGCTAGTTAGGCTAAAACAGAAAGTACTTCTGCTGATATTTACTGCACCAATGTGGTATTAAATGATTATGTGTGTATATATTAAACTAGTGACTCATGTTATCTAATTAATCTTATCCCTATCAGGTACTATCCCCTTCTAACATCTGTCCTGCAAGGCCTGTAACATTAGAAGGACATTACCCTGTAGAAACTTAAGCTGAAAATCTGTTTTGAACTGTCCCTCAACAAAACAGACCTGCTAAGGTTACTATCTCTAAATTATCTCTGTTTGTACCACAGTTTATGCTGACCTGGGTCTACAGCACTATTAGGTAGCCCTAAATACTGAACCCAACTCCCTAAAACTCTAATATATTGGCTAATTCAAAGTAGTTATCTCCAAGGAATACTGGTGGCTTTAAACAAGTATTTCCCCTGTAGTAATAAAAATTAGTGGTATTATGCATTCAGTTGGAAGCATAATAATAAAAACGTGTTACCAACCCCTAAAATTGCTAAGGAAACACGTTAAGCAGTAAAACAAAACATAAAAAGCCCTACTATAAATCTCTTACTATAAATTCCCAGTGTACTTACCTATATTAGAAGGCTCCAAGATTCTTGTGTCTGGTTGAATATTGGCAATTAAGGAATGAGACAAAAAGATCCATTTTACTAGATAAAAAAAAACTTCTACTTCCATCTCCAGCAGGGAAATCAAAATAACCCTCAAAAGTTTTGGGCAGGAATAAATAAACTACTGCTCCCAGGACAAATCCCCACTCCAACTCCCTCAGCCTCTACTGATAAACTACCAGAGGATGTTGCTAACACCTTCAATAGTTTCTTCACTGAGACTATCCAGGCCCTAGCTAGCCAGTTACCTCTGAACTCCTCTAACGTACAGGATGCCATTCCCAGTACCCAGCACTCCTTTAGCTTCAAACCAATCTCTACATCTTTTATTCGTACCTTAATCAAAAAATAAATTAAAACCTACAACCCTATCTGCTAATCTTCTCCTTGCTGAGTATCTGCAAAAAGCTGCAGATACCATAGCATACCCCATATCCATTCTAATCAATCGTACCATATCAGAAGCTACAGTCCCCTCTATCGGGAAAATATCTTGTGTCATATCACTCCATAAAGGTGGTAGCTCTACTGAACTGTTTAATTTTAGACCCATAGCTATCTTGTCACCACTGACTAAAATTATGGAAAAGTGCATCCATAAGCAGCTTCTTCACTATCTAATCCAGAACAACCTACTGTCTAACTCTCAGCATGGCTTCAGGCCACATCATAGTACCAACACAGCCTTCCTCACCTTCTACAATGCTATAAAACCATAACAGGAACAATAACAAATTATCTTCAGCCATTTTTGGCTCTCTCAAAGGCTTTCAATATGGTTAACAACCAACTACTCATCCACACCCTGAAAATAATTTCTTTAGGCAATCATTCTCTCCAATGGTTCCAATCTTATCTGTGTGATAGACAACAGGCCATCCTATGGCAGAGCAAACTATCCAAACTCCAACCCAACACCCTAGGTGTCCCCCAGGGGTGTATTCTGGCACCTCTTCTGTTTTCCATTTTAATTAATGACCTTCACACTGTCATCCCAAAAGCCAACTGCATTCAATACGCGGATGACTCCACTTTGATTTGCTCTGCCACCTCCCAGCCAGATTTGCAGACATTAACTCAGAGTACTTTTAAGTTAGTTGAAAATTGGCTTTCTGATCGTTGTCTGATTTTAAACCCCAACAAAACAAAGCTACTACTTTTCTCCCCCACTCAAAGGTCCCCAGTATTATGCTTCTCCATTAAGTCTAATAATGGCACCATAATCTCTCCAGATGTCTACACGAAACTCCTAGGTGTTATCATAGATAATCTTAAATTTGATCTGCATGTCAATAAAGCTGTCAAAATCATTAACAAAACACTTGGCTCACTATATAGGATTAAGCCATTCCTAACCTCACCTGCTAGAACTGCCATTGCCTGCTCCCATCTACTCTCTACCCTTTTCTATGCCTCCCCTTTACTTACCAATTTAAACAAAATTGATATTAACAAACTCTCTAGCTGCTATAATCACATAGCTAGATTTGCCACTGGCCTGCCCTACAGAACACATCACTGTAAAAACCTGAATAATCTTGGTTGGCTTGAACTGCCCAGGCTAATTCAGTATAACCAACTTATAGTGGCTTATAAAGTACTTAACCAACCTGCAAATACACCTGCACTTAAAAACATTATATACCCTCACTGCAACCTCAGATCACTTCACTATGTAATAGACTGGGAGTACAAACTGTCAAATCCAACAACTCAGCTGGTGACTCCCTGTTCACCAACTCTCTTGGCAAAACTTGGAACTCACTGTCTGCTGACATTACTCTAAAGACTACCCTATCTCAATTCAAGAAAAGTCTCAAGCAGTATTTCAATTCTCATTGGTTATGTCCTTGCTCTAAGCCTGACTAAATCTTTAGTTATACTTGTGTACCAATACTATTTCACCTGCAACTTATTTGTGTTTTAATTTGTTAAGCCATATCATAAGTTTGTGAGATTGTATCACTTATATGTCTCAACAGAGTCTATAAACTGTGCTTAATTTGTATCATGTCATGTTTGCTTTTGTAACTACCTTTGGAGCTTTTCTCCTCGGCATCCACTGAAAATGAAAATGTATCCAGTCGGACTATCCCGGTCAACAAATGTAAAATAAAAATAAATAAAATTGTTTTCCTATGAATGATCAAAACACTGGTGATTTTTACAGTTTCTGAAAGATGACTATCAAAAACCTGTGAGTCAGAAACATCACACTCTCTTAAATTATATACCAACTCCTCTATTGCACCGCAGTGTAGAAATGGAGAAAGCTCCCTTGAAAAGCATTTCATCAGCCTGCACAATAAAGCATGCTCTCCTCAAAAAAAAAAGGAAACCAATCTGGTGATTCCCTGCCATAAACAAACTCTACAACAGAAGGAGGAAACTGATGTGGAATAAGGTGAAGTCCCAAGACTGGAAAAACTCCCTTATCAGCCTCAACAAAAGTTTGCGATCCCTCATCAAATCCTCTAAAGCTAGCTATGAAAACAGAATTGCAGCAGATAGTAAAGACAAACCACAAGGCCTTTGATAGTTATGTAAAGTATCTCCATGGCAATACCCAAATTTGCTCTGAGCTACTGCACAATGGTACCACCTATACCGAGTCAACAGATATTGCAAATATACTGGCGGACAGATTCAGTGCTAACTTCACCCCCCCAAAGGACCAATAACAATACCAGTAGATTGCCAGACATGCAGTATTACTGCTGCACAGGTTAAAACAGCACTGTCCAAGGCCAGGAATACAGCTTCTATGGGACCTGACAGTATCCCTGGCTGTGTTCTACATGAACTACAGAGTGAACTGGCACCTCACCTGTGTGCCTCACCTCAGGCTTTGTCCCTACCGAATGGTGCACTGCTACAGTCATCCCTCTCCACAAAGGAGGAATGACTACAGACCCCGGGAACTATCACCCCATTAGCGTGACAAGTCTGATATGCAAAGCTATGGAACGCATCATCATGGACCTAATAAACAAGGATATAGGGAATCTCCAAACTCTAGATCCTACACAGTTTGGTTTTGTGAAGGGTAGATCATGCCTGCTCAACTTGGTCGACTTCTCTGAGTCAGTTATAAGAGCTGTGGATGAAGGTAAGGTGGCTCATACAGCCTACTTTGATCTGGCCAAGGCCTTTGATACCATTCCCTACTCAACAATCATAGAAAAACTTACTAAGCTAGGCATCAACCCCTATATCACTAGATGGGTTGCAAACTGGCTCAGAGAGAACCCACAGTGTGAAAGTAGCTAACTCCAAGTCAGACTGCCGACCAGTCGTGAGTGGAGTCTCACAGGGTTCAGAGCTGGGTCGTCTGTTGTTTGGTATCTACTTCTCTGAAGTCCAAGCCAACATGAAGGGACTCTGGTGACAAACTTTACAGATGATTGCAAGTTGGGAGCTATTATTAACTCCCCAAGTGATGTTGACATCCTACAGAAAGGCATCAATGAGACCAACGACTGGTGTCAGAACCATGGCCTCAAGCTCAATGCCAAAAAATGTGTCTTCATCCCCTTTGGGAAAAACCCGGTTCCCTGGAATTACCACATTGATGGTAGTCCACTGAACACAGAAGGCATTATAAGAGATCTGGGAACACAGGCTGACAGCAACCTCTCTTTTGACCACCACGTTGCCACTGTGGTCAGAAAGTCCTTCTATGTGGGACATCTCACTACTAAGGGTTTTGCATCCAGGAAGAAAAAGTCATAGTCTCTCTCTACTCTTCCCTCATTAGGCCAATCATCAACTACAATGCCCCATTTGGCATATACCTGACTAGACACCTGCAACAACTGGAGAGGCCACAAAAGTACCTCACAAAGAGGATCCTAGGCCTTAAACACTTGTCCTATATGGACATACTCAAAAAACTCCAGCTACTCTCTGTCTCATATCACCTACTTAGAGGCGATTTTTGCTTGACTTACAAAGCCATGTCTGACCCAGCTCTGTTAGAAATGCTACATCTAAAGAAATCCCAATCCCTATGCACCATACGTTCCAGAGACCTCAACTTCATTACCACAACCAGCAGAACATGCTGGAGGAACAGGTTCATAACCCAGAGATTTCCCATGCTATGGAATAGACTCCCCATACATGTCAAGCAGAGCACCTCAATGGCTCTCTTCAAGAGAAATCTTGATGAGTTGATGGGAAATAGAAAATTCACCCCGGGGATCACTCCAGTGGCTCTATTCGACAGAGGCACTAGGAACTAAGGTTGGGTGGCATGATCCCAGGATAATCCTATGGGCTAGGCTTGTAAAGGCTCAAGGGCCATTAGCCTAGTACACACCTATGAACCTATATTACATTTTCAAACTAACAGTTCTCAACTGAATAACCAGCAATGACTCACAGGACAGCCAATTTTTCACTGAGAAACAAACATTTTAGGACATTGTTTGTAACATAGTCACTTTGATTACAATGGGAAAATATATTTTAATTTTCCTGCATTTTAAAAGTGAATGATCATACATTAATGTCTTTATTATCCGTTTCCTTACATTCATTAAACTGCAGTCTATGGGAATGTGAGAATTATGCACACTTCTCTAAAAGAGCAGTTGTGAGGCAAGGTGTGGGATATGTTATGAGTCACGGAGTTGGGTAAATGTCTCTGTTTATATTATGTTCAAGGTGTGGAATGTATAAATGTTATACGTATAGGAAATCACAAGGATATGTTGTAGAATGTCAACACAGAATGACAACACAGAGTGGAGTTGCGTAAGCTGTTCAATAAATATTGCAACATTAATTAGCTGCATATACCCAAGTATTAACCAGTCCTTTAACACTCAGCAACTGTCATGGCCAGAAACTGTCACAATAATAACTAAGGTAATGCACATATATCGGGTACCTGTAAAATCTTCGAATGCTTAAAATTTCGAACGTTACATGGTTGAGACCAAACGTTCGAAATTTTGAGTGCTCAAAGATAGACTTTCAATGGCACCGTACAGTGCAGATAGGGAGAATTTCCCTTTTCTGCATGAAGTGCGGTCTCGGAGTTGGTATATTTAAGTAGGGGGTGTCGGGGGTGCAGGGGGGGCCTGCCTACACTGTTAAAGTGTTTTTTTCTGCATTTTCTTTTTTTCTTTTTTTTGTATATTTGAACATCCAAACGTGGAACATTTGGTCTCGACCATGTAATGTTCGACATTTTGGATGTTCGAACATTTAACATAGACCCCATATAGCCACACTTATGTATGTTTAAAAAATATCTTACTGTAACATTCTAATATAATTCTTTTTTAAATACATTTTATAGATTTGAAAATGCAATTAGTTTTGTATATACAAACAATTACACTGTTGTACAACTTAATTCTGTATTGCTAGGGAGCAAAGCAGAAGTTTGAAATTCATATCTTCAGCACTCAGAGGTATGTACACAAACATGTGACTAGATTATATAATGATTTTGAGCCTGCAGTATTTTGGAGAATTCCCATTATTCTCTGGTGCAACAATCTTGTGTTAGTATGTACAAAAGGAGCTACCTCCGAGCTACACACTCTAGGGACCTAAACCTTGTCACCACAATAAACAGAACATGCCGGAGGGATAGTTTCCTGTCCCAGAGACTTCCCATACTCTGGAATAAACTACCTATCTATATTAAACAAAGCTCCTCATTAGCACTCTTTAAGAAAAATCTTGATGATTGGATGGGAAATAGGAAATTCACTCTAGGGATCACTTCTGTGGCTCTGCTCAACAGTGGCACAAGAAAATAATTTTCTTGGGTGGCAAAAGCAAGGGTGGGCTTGTATAGGCCCTAGGGCTGATAGCCTAGTACCTACCTATGAACTTATGAACCTATGAACCTAGGAATGCAGGAAGCACAGTTTATTTTACCCTGACACAAATGCTTTAATACTGTCACACTAAGTCCCATTTAACACTGCTTACTTTAAAAGTCAAACACTATTGTACATATTTATGAATTTTGAACATGTATGAGTCAATCCACGAACCACAAAGATAGCAAACATGAAAAACCACTAAATGCCAGGAACTCCACTTCTTAAAGTAAATAACAAAGATTTAGTTTATTCAGCGACTGCGGAATTTGATAAGCAGCATCAATGAAGAGAATCCACAAATTAGTAAACCAACGAACTGAATTGCCAGTTAATATTATGACAAAATCACAATTGCATATAGCTTGAACAGCACATGAATCAGTATAACCTCACAATGTAACCTCGTAGCACCTCGGCCAAACAGCCTTTACAGAGTAATGAATTAAACTAAACCTGACATTTATATACAATACAAATTATTCAATTAATTAAATAATTAACTAGAATTTCAATTAATAAGAACAACATTTCACATTCTAAACTGTATAACAAATATTAAAAACAATAATACATGAGTATTACATAAAACTCTTCCAATTACATTCCCTATTTAAACCCATGGATTGTAAAGTATTATATTTTAAAATTAGAATGGATTCTTTCTTTCTCAAAAGATATTTTACCCTAGTCTCACTTGCATAATTAGAGTTAATTTGTTCTAACACCGTGACTTTAAATTTTAAAGGAGCCCCTCCATGTTCAACATTACTATGTTCTCCCAAAGGACTAACTATTTTATGATTTTTTTATATCTCTTATGTGTTCTTTAACTCATTCAGCTAAACTTCTTTTCTTTCTCCCACATAGAATTTATTACATTCACATCTGATGGCATAGATCACACCTACAATTTTACATGTAAAAGGTTTAAAATGTATCTCCACGTTCATTCCTAGATTATATGAACTTAAAAGTGAAATTTTTAAACTTGTTCAAAAAATGTATATTAAGGAATATTTTTTTGAAACTAGTGATATTGAAAGTGTTGCATTAAATGAAGTGATTCAGAATCTAATGAACGTTTTTATTCTTGTAACTCTGATATGGACACAAATGCTTATAGCAGATTAGATACTTCTAATATCAGGGTTAATAGTAATTTTATGCCACCTACTAAGAATGATAATATTTTGCGTTTTAATACAGCTGTAAATGTGACCACAGAAAAAGAGTTAAATTAATTCAACCAGAAAGCCATAATGTATAATATGACTAAGCAAGAATGGAACAGTCTAAAACAATTAAGTGGGCAACATAATTTGGTGTTTAAGCCCTCTGATAAAGGGGGCAAGTTAATAGTCATGAGAAATTATGGCTACTATCAAATTTTTTTTCATGTATGAGTCAATGTTTAGTCATGCGTCAGTATCACTAATGTTTCTGGCAATGTGACTCTACCTACTGCCCAGTGAGTTACTACATTCAGTTCCCTAACAGTTTATTGACTGTTCGCCTCATCCTCTAGCAAAATTGCCATTGTCCAAAAAGGATCCTTCACCTGGATAATAACAATAAATACAAACATTGAGGAACATACTCAGATGCATCTGTTTTCTTATAATGGAATCCAGACTACAGACAACATTTTCAGAAAGTTGTCTTTATCTTCTTTCAGCTTTTCATGGTTAGGGGTCGCCACTGCAGAACTCTGGTACACTAATCATTGGCAGTGGATTTTTACAGTGTCAAGTTGCCAGCCCAATGCCCAACCTTCAAAGAAGGCACACCCATTCACACATGCACCTACCTGCATGTCTTTAGACATCACTTGACTGCGGGGAGGATATGCAGACTTCACACAGAAGGTGCTCCAGCTGAGAATCAAACAGAAGAACCTCTTGTTGTGAGGCGACAATACTAACCGCTGCACCACCGCAGCCCACAACATTTTCAGAAAGTAACCTTCCTAAAAGAACTTCTGCATGATTAGAGAAATGGCAAACAACTTCATCCTCCTGGCAAGAAAATGATGGATATTTTGAGAGACAATCTCATTATAGTTTTCCTTAGTGTATTTCCGTCATGGCAACAAGTCCATACAATACTTTGCTATGGAAGCTTGGATAGTAAGCATTCCACACCTCATTCAGAGTAGAGCAAAAAGAAAAAAGAAAAAAAAAAAAAATATATATATATATATATATATATATATATATATATATATATATATATATATATGTATATATATTGCTGTGTTCATGTTCCACATCTGTCTAATCTATATACTGTGTTCCTTCTACACTTCTCATTGTTTAATAGTTCTGTACCTAACAATTCATTTTTTTATCTCGCACTATTGATATACTCCACCCCCTTTCTCTCAACTATTCCTCACAGCATATTCATATCTTTGTAACCCATTCCTTCACATAAAATGGAATAATTTTGTTTGTTAATGTAATTTCACGTGGAAACTTGAAGATGCCTTCCTCACTTACATGTTTATTGAACTGCAAACTTGTCACTGCTGTTGCTTTAGAGAATGTAAATATGCGACCACTGCACTAGTATTAATAATATGGAGTTTCTGTTCCCAGGCCTCTGTTGAAAAGGGGGTTTCTACTCAGCTATGCCTTCCTTGTAAACAGAAGTAAAATAAATATTTATTGAGATAAGTTTATAGTAACAGATAAGGACTATTCAGAAAAATTTAATTTGTGTTCATTTCACTAAGGATAGAATGGAATGAATCTCCTAGCCCGAGAGTCAGTCATTAGGGAAGAATGTGAAAAGGTATGACCAGACTATTCCACTGTCCAGTCTCTGCCAGGTGTTTCTCCCAAGGTGATTATAAACCCGAAGGCTCACCAGCTGTGTTGCTGGATTTCTCTGCCGTGACCTTGTTGGAGGCCGGTGAGGATCCGGCTGCAGCACATCCAAAGAGACTTTGCAGGCATCTGTCTCAGATGTTCAGAAAAAACCACAGTTGATTTTTTTTCCCAAGGGTCCTAGGGGTTTATTTGGTTAAGACTAAGGCTATTAGAAAATCTAATCAGTTGTTTCTTTTCATCATAGATCTTTGGGACTAGTTGAATCCAAGCAAACTATTTCTTCTTGAATTTCTAAGGCCATTTCCTTTTGTGACAGTTTTTATGGCAAGAGCCTTTTTTCTTCAGTTAAGGCTCACTCTGCTAGAACGAAGGCTTCTCTTCTTCTAGTGCTTTTTTCAAGGGCTTAGATTCTAATTTTATTCTTGAAGCAGCTACTTGGTCTTCTTCGCATGCCTTTACCAAGCACTGCAAGTTGGATGGTATTTCTAGTGTTAGGGCTTGTTTTGCTAGTGCCATTCTTCATAGTTTTTAGGGGTCTCTTCTGCTCCTTCCCCCTCCCAGGTTTCCTCTTGAGCTTTGTTAAGAATACTGCAGCAGTTAATGTAAGGACATAGTACAGTTGTGTAATATCTTACCATAATGGTAGATGTCCGTGCCTTTTCTGCTACAGTATTCACTCCCTCCCTCCATCCCCTAGTCTTTTGCCTTCCTGGATGCACAGATTACCTCTTGGTTTCCTTGGACTGGTATTCCTACTAGGGCAATCAGTTCTGATTATGGTAGGCCTGAACCTCACCTTTATGCCCTAAACTATGCAATGAACATTTGGGTGATTTTCGCCATACCTTAAAGCAACAGTAGTCTTTGTTAGACTGGCTGGATGTCAGGTTTCAATGGCAAAGAATCTCATATGTTAAGAATACTGCAGCTAGTGTTATCATATTTGGTTGTATGTATTACCAGCACATATTTGTTCATCCGCTTAGGGTTGAAGAGCAAAAAAAAAGGTCTTTAGTCTTCTCTTTAATGCAGTTCCGCATGTTTGGCGATTTTTGATTGGCCCATATGTGGGTATACGAGCCAATCAAAAATGCGCACAGTGGACCCTCTTCTGTTCAATGCGGAACATCAAGCAGTTCTGCATTGAGCAGAGCTCTGTTTTTTGATTGGCTCGTATACCAGTAAACGAGCCAATCAAAAAAACAACCAAAGCAGTGGAAAGACCCCAAAATAGGGACGTCTAGTTTTTGAAAATTCAAATTTTGAAATTTGAATTTTCAAAAACCACCTGGACAGGAGCCCAAAAAAGAGGATGTGTTCGGGGAAACCCGGACATATGGTAACCCTAACTGCATCAGTAAAGGCAAGGATATCTACCATTATTGTAAGATTTTACACAACTGTACTTCCTCTTTGTGTATTAGATGAGACCAATGTAATAAAATATTTATTCTACCAAAGTAAAAAAAAGAATATGAGATGGCCACCTACATGCCTTCTTAATAGTTTTGCCAAGCTACAGATAAAGCAGCAATAGTCCATTAAGGATAAATTAAACATATGTGTTTGATTAATTACCTGAGCTTTTAGCTCATTACTCTGTAAGCCTTGACATATTTGTGTTAACCACTTAACTCAAAACAGATATGAAGCATGCATTTGGGTTAGGAGAAAAGGGTTTATGCTACAATGTCTGACTATGTTTTCCACTATTGGTACTATTTCTATGTTTCAGAAATAAAAGAGTCAAACAGCAACCATATTTGAAACTTGTACATCTAGAAGATTTTTCTTATACCTTTTTATAAAGTTTTCATCCTTCTTCTCTGTTAGTCTTAATGAAGAAATGCACTAGATTGACTATGAAAAATGGGCAACTGTTTCCTTTGGTAAAGATAGTCAATACTATTCATTTAAAAAGACTTGAGATTTAACTGCTGCAACAGAAAGTTCACGTGCCTCATTATTAGGGATATAGAAGAGTTGTTTTGGAAACACACACACACACACACACACACACACACACACACACACACACACACACACACACACACAATAATATGATCACACTTTCCTGCACTGCATAAAATGATCTTATCTTAAAGATTATGACTTGCTAAAGAATCAGGCAAAACTGTGTCTCTTCCCTGCCATTATATTGCATGTGAGTATTCTAGTAATGTAAAAGTGTTATCAGATACTATTAAAAGTCACTATGTAAACGTCCACCAGTTGCATTCAGATGCACTATATTTTATTCTAATTTTTCACTGCTGCTACTATTTTTGCCTTGTGTACTGCAGAGTACTGGCACAGCTGATGTAAAAAGTGAAGAGAGATGAAATCATAAAATATCAGCAATGATATGTCAAATAAAAAATTTGATATATGAAATGTATGCCTCATCTAATTAGTGTATGCCTGTTGTCTCTGACAGCTGTTGGGCATCCTGAGACATCTCTTTACTTTGCTGTTCTATACTCTAAAGGTATGGTAATCTCATTGTAATATATGGAGCATCGTAACTATGTTCCTAAGGTGGGAAAAAGTCAACTTTGTTGAGAAAGTCTCATTAACACTGTAACTTTAGTCAAGTTTGTTGTCAGTTCATTTATTCCGTTATCAAGCTAATAAATATATAAAATATATTTTTTTTTTCTGTAACAGAGAGCACCTTTCTGGAACTATTGCCCAATTCTGATGCCTCACACAAACAATCATAGTTTGACGTTTGCACAAGATTGCCTAAAGAATGCTGGCAAACAGCTAATCTCTGGTGCATGCCAGTAGTTCTACTATTACAGAAAACATCATTAAAACCAGCACTCCTTCCTCATTTAAACCCTCAACTCTACCCTCTTCACTGATTTATACCACACACATCTCCAAGTGTAGTCACTGTTACATAAAGTAAAAGCTAGACTTTCAGTAGCTCCTCCATCAGTATGACTTGTACTGAGGTCAGAATAAATAATCTGAACTGTTCAGGCTCCCTTCTAAGCATTCTTCTATAAGGACGTTACAATCACACCATTATGTGTCTTCTGGAACAAACCTTTTCACTTGGAGCAGGCTACTCAGGCTGGAATGTAGCTCCATTTTTCTTTTTATTCTTCTTTCACATCATCAGGAGCACACAGTCCTGTCTCTGTACTTCATTTCATTTCATCCCCCCACTTCCAAATACATTTCCTCATTTCAGGGTTCTGGTAATGGCCGCAAAACAGGGAGAGACATAACAAAGCATGTATATTTTCTGCCACAAATGCCAGATATGTAGGACTGGTGATCCGCCTGTCTTCTACCAGACCAACGATAACTCATAACTCACAGTCCAGAGTTTCAACAAATGAAATGCTGTATGATCCTTTGTTCTTGTCTCAACACTGTTTTTAATTAAGTCCCGTTGATGAGTAGAGTTTTCTCTGATGTACAGTTTCATAGGTGGTATGTAAAAAAATATTTAAGTGGCTTAGTCTTACATTCTTTGTATTCTGATGAAGTCTGTGGAGATGGACGAAACCTAGGTCAACGCTTGTTCAACGCTTGTTTTTGGATTTTGTTTTTACGAGGAATAAATTGTTTGGAGCGTTTATTGGCCTTGGAGCTGTTATTTATTGTGGTTCGAAGTTTGTGGAAGTGCAATTTATTTTTCTACCTGAACATCTATTTGATCTCTTCGTTACTTACCACCACACTGACTGTGCAACCCATTCCTTCGGAGTGGTAGTGTCATAGGTGGTATGTGTTGTGTCACACAGTTAAGAAATGAAAAGAAGCCATATAGAGAAGGGCATGACTGTTTGGTCACTTTATGAAAAGAAGCCATATAGAGAAGGACATGACTGTTTGGTCACTTTATGAAAAGAAGCCATATAGAGAAGGACATGACTGTTTGGTCACTTTATGAAAAGAAGCCATATAGAGAAGGACATGACTGTTTGGTCACATTATGAAAAGAAGCCATATAGAGAAGGATACGACTGTTTGGTCACATTATGAAAGGAAGCCATATAGAGAAGGATACGACTGTTTGGTCACATTATGAAAGGAAGCCATATAGAGAAGGATACGACTGTTTGGTCACATTATGAAAAGAAGCCATATAGAGAAGGATATGACTGTTTGGTCACATTATGAAAGGAAGCCATATAGAGAAGGACATGACTGTTTGGTCACTTTATGAAAAGAAGCCATATAGAGAAGGACATGACTGTTTGGTCACATTATGAAAAGAAGCCATATAGAGAAGGATACGACTGTTTGGTCACATTATGAAAGGAAGCCATATAGAGAAGGATACGACTGTTTGGTCACATTATGAAAGGAAGCCATATAGAGAAGGATACGACTGTTTGGTCACATTATGAAAAGAAGCCATATAGAGAAGGATATGACTGTTTGGTCACATTATGAAAGGAAGCCATATAGAGAAGGATACGACTGTTTGGTCACATTATGAAAAGAAGCCATATAGAGAAGGATACGACTGTTTGGTCACATTATGAAAAGAAGCCATATAGAGAAGGATACGACTGTTTGGTCACATTATGAAAGGAAGCCATATAGAGAAGGATACGACTGTTTGGTCACATTATGAAAGGAAGCCATATAGAGAAGGATACGACTGTTTGGTCACATTATGAAAAGAAGCCATATAGAGAAGGATATGACTGTTTGGTCACATTATGAAAGGAAGCCATATAGAGAAGGATACGACTGTTTGGTCACATTATGAAAGGACGCCATATAGAGAAGGATACGACTGTTTGGTCACATTATGAAAGGAAGCCATATAGAGAAGGATATGACTGTTTGGTCACATTATGAAAGGAAGCCATATAGAGAAGGATACGACTGTTTGGTCACATTATGAAAGGAAGCCATATAGAGAAGGATACGACTGTTTGGTCACATTATGAAAGGAAGCCATATAGAGAAGGATATGACTGTTTGGTCACATTATAGCTCTGAACAGCATCACATAACTTTTGTTCTACAAGCTCTCAACATTTCTTTCTAGACAGTTTATCACAGTTTCTGTGATTTAACATAGACTTAAGAATAGTTTCTGCTGTCTAAATTTTGACATTTTAAGGCTGTCATCTCAAAGCAGAGAAATCATATCTTTTAAAATGTTATACAAGTTGCCAGTATTGTTACAAATCATTTTTACTGAAATGTGACATGCTTCAGTTCTCTATGACACTGGAAGTTTTCTGGAAAATTTAAAGATACAGGAAAATGTTCAATTCATTATTCATCAGCCCTGCTGAATACCTTTTATTTTGAAAAGAAGTGTTACTCTCTTAATGTTCTAAGAAATCTCATGAATTTTAAGCAGGTTTCTACAACAGGGGTACATGCTGCCTTCGTACCTGGGAAAGTGTTTTCATGTATCTAGGTACCAAATCTCTGCTTTTTGAGTCGTTAAATTCAAATCGTACAGGATCAGTGACCAAGTTAAAAAAATGAAAAAAAAAATCACACTAAAATGTTAAAAAGTATATAAACATCTTACATACTGACTGAAAGAAATTAAAGCTGTCCACAAACTTAATCACACTATGTTGCAGAAAGTGACATTTTACATCTGCTTCCACTATTAGTGGATATAAGTTCAACCTGCCAAGGATTGATATCCATGAACTGCATTCCCTGAAAAAAAAAGTGGAAAAACACTTTTTGAAATTGTTTTACAGTGGTCAAGCCCTCCCCTGCATCCCCTACTCCCAAACTTATTTTTATCAACTACATGGTCATGCCAACTCAAAGAAGGGAAAAATTATCACCTCAACTACAGCAATTTACTATGGTGAAGCTCCAATCCTTGGTTTGTTGACCTTCAGGCAAATGATGTTAGAGAAACCCATTTCATTCTACCCATAGATTGTCCTTTACAGCTATAATTTTCAAAAGTGCATTTCTAAACCTACCAAAGTCAGCAATTTCCAGGCATTGTGTTTTGCATCATTTATGAAATGATGCACTCTAAATTTACTGAAAGTGCTACCAAACAAGTCATGAATGTTCCAGTGCTAAAGCCATTCTCAAATTAAATATCTGTAACTTCTCAGAAAATAATTTACTAAGGGTAATATGCTGTAAGGAATGAAATGCATGTCATATTTAAAACATTTTATTCTGTGATGTTCTCTCTTTGCTTATTAAAGTGTAATTTACATTTATAAATGCAATATTTGTCTAAGAAATCTTCCCGCTGCAGAGATAGATCTGCATCTACTATAACGTCAGTCTCTGCTGCACTTTGCAATGCCATCTCTGATTGTGGTGCATAAAAGTACTTTGAAAATGACTATAGATGACAAATGTCACTTTACTGGAGTTTATATTTCTGATTGTTTGTTTAGTTGTCTGCTTGCTTGCTTTTGTTATTTATTTATTTTTGTTTGTTTTTGTTTCTGTTGTTTCGGGGTTTTTTTTGACACATAGGGACATTATAATCCCAGGTTAACTTTTTACAGATTCGTATCTCATATCTGTGTACCTGTTTGGTGTGTTTTATTCAATTTCTCAAAAGCCAAAACTGCCCCTGCCAAAGAGCTTCATTACTAGCATGTGCATTTTGCTGCAGCCTGTTGCTGCCTTCCCCCTCCTTTCCCATGTCTTTCATTTTTTACGTGCACATCTCAGTTGCAAAGTGATGCTTAAGAAACTTCCTAAATGCCTGTGATGTAACAGCAGACTGGCCTGTGATCTTGGCTGTACACCACCAGATAACTGTTGCCACTCTTTGATTAGAGAAAGTAAGGTAGGATCAGGCCTACATATTTATCTGGTTGCTGCTTCCTGACTGTCTGCTATACCTGTTTCATATGTACTAGAACACTGAAAGCCATATGAAATCTCTGTATGACAGAAATACCTCCCACATATACTATAACAATGGCTGAAGACCTGGATGAATGTTGTTATCTACTATACATGAAACTCAGTTTCTCCTGATATCTTTTCTAAACTGATATGAAATTAAGGAAAAGTGTTTATATTATTGGAAGTAGCAGATGTTAATTTGTATCAAATGAAATAGATTCAGAATTTTATCCTATAGAAATGATAAATGGCACGAATGGCAACCACTATTGCTCAGTTCGGTGTGAAAGTAAGAGAATCTTTTTTTATTATTATTTATTTATTTATATTTTTTTTTTATAAGAAGCCCTGGACATTTGAATATTTAAAAGTGTGTTACAATTCCACAATGAAAAACATGTGCATAGTATAATTCATGACATTTGGTAGATTTGGTGGCACCATGCTGTTAGCATGAACAGGATACAATCAAGACATTACAAAGAGATCCTGCTGGCACCAGGTTTCATCTGACATATGATGCCACTAGATATTTGACTTAATTTATGTTCAAAAATGTGTCCAAACTATAAATGGTTGACTAACAGCAGTCCAAATATTTGTTCCTTTTAATTGTCACAATGAAAGATTTTCTGTAAATACAGTACAAATAAAAAGTAAGCAAATATTTTTCTGTACAGGATACATAGACATTACTGTGTAAGACACCATTAAAATGTTAATTTAGGAAATGAATCACAAAAGAAAATAAATGAGCATTAGTATCACTAAAGTTACAGACAAAATACTCAAAGAGTGTTGTAAAGCAGTTAATTTTAATGATAAATAGTGGTAATTGATGTGATAATTTCTGTTGCAAGTTGAACAATTGTCTCAGAACTGACTGATCATCTGCATTTCACAGCTGTTATGATATTCACTGTTATAGTTGTGCCTGAAAACAAAACATTACTATTTTTGAGTCAAAACTATAATTACATTGTCCACATATGGATCTGACTACCAATAGATATTCTTATCTGTCGACTGCATATGATATTCAACTTTGCCTCATGCCTCACCATGTATACTAATGATACCTCTGACAAAGCTGACTTTTTCATGTGCTACTCCATAATTATGTAACAGGTGACAAGATTCTTTGAGTGTAACCAGTCAACTGCATCCACCTATCTGTGATGATATTATGCAATAAGTCTATAGCTAACAATAAGTTACTTTTTAAATCCTTTCTGTTGACGACATGGGTTATTTGAGGTTTGTCAAATAATATATGCAGTGAGATAAATGGAATTAGGTTTTGTATATTGATTGCCTTTTTAGATGGTAACAGAAAAGAACAGATAAAAAAAATGATATAATTTGAGAAGCAATCCGACATTCAGCAAAATGCTCAGGAAAAGTTTACTGTTGCATCCTAATACCTCAAAATGCATTAAACAATTGTGTGAAGTAACTGTCACAAGCGCTCTATCTTTGGAAACTATGCCTATTATATTACGGTTTTACAAAACAGCAGTTCCTAAATAAAGGTGTGCTCATAGGACGTGTTAGATGAAATGTGCCTGTAATCTTTTATATCTGTCTCTCTATCTCTCACTCTCTTTTTCTCTATCTCTCTCTCTGTCCCCTATTTTTCTTTTTTCTGTCTTTGGGGAAGAATAAGTCTCTAGTTTAAGAATAGTATTTTGCAGTTATTTCCAACAGAATTTTGCAATAATCCAACAACCTGCCTCTGTTTTATCAAAATTGATAGTGACTGATGCTGAAAGTAAGGCATCTTCTTCCTTAATAAAACAGGAGCAGTAGTAGATAGGAAATATTTTAGAAACGTTATACAACCATGTTTGCTATTTCTGCAGCACACATATATGGATGCATCATAGACACTAGTAACCAATTGGAATCTTTGGCTAGCCTATACTAATTTCATTGTACATACAATATAAACATTCTACCTGCAAAATGATTAGTATATGATACAGACAGTAAGCCACCCCCATTTCAGATCACATTTAGAGACTATAACTATTCATTATTGTGTACATATGTTTATGTGTTTGCTATGTGTGTGTGCGTATATGTGTGTGCGTGTGTGTGTGTGTGTGTGTGTGTGTGTGTGTGTGTGTGTGTGTGTGTGTGTGTGTGTGTGTGTGTGTGTGTGTGTGCGCATGTGTGTGTGTGTGTGTGTGTGTGTGTGTGTGTGTGTGTGTGTGTGTGTGTGTGTGTGTTATATGTGTGTGTGTATATGTGTGTGTGTATTTATGTGTTATCAAGGTGTGATATAGCTTTGCTATCACACATTTCTCAGATTATGCTGTGCATTAAAAATACCTTTGTCAGATAAATACATACAAAAGTAATTTTTCACTGCATACTGTAGTACCGCTCTGCATGAAATTTAGTGCTTATTCAGAGCTACAGCATCCCTGTAGTTGTTATATTAAACCAAATGGTGATCACTATGTGTTCTTATGGAGCATGTTGTTGACCCTTGACATGCCGTGGATGCATTGTTAAATTGTTCACATTCAGAATGTTTTAAGGTTTGTTGCAGATGCTGAGTGCACAGCTCAAACAAAAGGAAAAGGAAAAGGAAAATATGAAACTCACCTTGTTTATTTTCCCAGAGCCTGTATGACCTTATTGCAATTATATTTTGAAGTTGGATGTGTGGAAGCAAAGACTCTACATGGATTGCACAGAGCACAAATAAAAGGCAATGTTCCACTGCTGCACCCAGTGCTTAAGGAGTCCATTATGGGAATAGGAGTAAGTGGCATTTTCCTCACCTCTCCTACCTCAGGAGGTAGAAAGGGATTCCCAGGTAAGACTACAGCCGAAGGTTGAGAAGATAAACTCAACCCATGCTGCTAAGAGTAGGAAATTCAGACAGTCCATGATGCTGCATACTGTTTTTTGCCATTTTTCCCATATTATAGGTTATGTCTTTTTGCAATGGAGTTCTTCTGTCTCTTAGTTGTTATGATTATAATGTTTTGTGCATGAGTTTATGAAGACATGATATTTCATTATTGATATATTGAACAAAGGTAACATTCATCTGAATGGGAGAACGTGGACAACAATGTATGAGTGCTAGTAGCCCAAGTAAATTTGATTACTCAGAAATACTTCTGCATGTCATTACTTTGGGCCATGGGTGCAGGGAAAAAGACAACATGATGGGTAACTATTATTAACATCATTGTAACACCAACACATGACTGAATTACGACAATTCTGTTGGATAAAAACTGCCTGTTCCTCTTTGGACGACCCCTGTTCTGTGATTGACTGATGACTCTCCCTCTTTTTCAGTGAATAGGGAGTGGAAAAACTGGAAAAACCTGTTTTGTCTGAGAACCTTTAGTAGTGTGAAAATTGGTCTTCCTCCTAACATCAGGTTGGGTGGCAGAGCTGGTCAAATCCAAAGCTAGATTCTTAGATGTCTTTCTGCTTCTGGCCTCTAATGGTGCTTTCTGTTTAAGGATTGTGATTTATTAACAGGAGTATAAATATTTTAAACTGTTTGTGAGCTGTATATGTTATTGGTCTGAAGAAACGGTGATTCTGGCCATCAAAGAGCTTACCTTAATAAATGTTTTATCAAACAGAATTATTGTAATTCAGTCATGTCTCAGTGTATCCTGGTTCTTGTACATTCACTCATTGCATTTGAGGATCTACCTTTTATCCTGGGTCCCAGTTTGCTTTTCTTGTGGATATTATTGACATCATTGTTTATTAATAATGCACGGGCAAACAAACAACATTTTCTAAAATGTTCAATGATTTCCAGGCTCCTTAATAATGTCTCAGTTCAATGTTTTGTCTAGTCTTGCTGAGTTTGTACAAGTTATTGTAAATAAATTTAGGTTTATGTTTTGTAAATTATTGCTATCACTATATTCAACACATTTTTATATAATACAGAAAATGTGTTTTGATGTCATATGTACTTTAAATGTGTAAGTGTATGTGTGAAACTTTTTGTAGGTGGGTCTCAGGTACTTGTAGCCCTTCTCAAGTGCTAAATATGTGTAATACAACATCATCTTACATTTTTGTGCACCAATCTCACTGCTTGTGTAAGATATTCAGTTCCCATGCCATATTCTGCAGAATGCTAGCCTTCTGGTTGTTAAGACATTGAAGGTGCTTTTATATGAACCCTGTAAACACAATGGATACCAGTCTCACAGAGTCTCCATTAAACATGTTTGTGACACTGTGGATGCCTAATCCTCCAATATGTTATAACATTTATATCGCTCTTTTTTCCATTTTCAGTTGATACTACTACATGGCTGATGCATTGCATTTTGATTTTATCCTTTCACAGATAAGGACTGTATTTTATTTCATCAGCAGTGATGGAACCCTAACGGTGATGCAGGAGTGACTCACAGGTTGAACTGCTATACTCGGTGACTTAAGAGTCAGTTATGGCAAGAGGAATGAGTGACATTTTCCCAATTCTGATACCTCATGAGGAAGGAAGGGATTCCCAGATAAGACTTACAGCCCTGCTGCTAATTGTGAGAAAATGATCTGACAGATTGCAAAGGAAATAACCACACATAACAGCAGTGCCTGCTGGACTTGGGGCATAGCATTGTGTAAAGTATAACATAAAGTCAATATCATCTATGGATAATGGTCTCCATCAGCTTACCTTCTCATGGTAACATCACTATGGCCAGCCACTGAGATAATTAAAGACTCAATAGGCTAAAGTGGGGGGTAGATGGTTGGGTTTCAGAGGACCAAAATCCAAATAAATAAACCAACCTAAAATATCATTATGGAAGGTAAGCTCCAAGTATGTTCATATTTTGTTGTTCTGAGGATGCTAAAACCCCCATTGTATTTTAATAAATTTAGCCACCAGCAAGATGTTATGGGTTCCAGCTGTACAATGTTGCCTCTGTCAGTAGCTGGTTTACTAAAAAGAGTGTCATTCCTTTCATAAAGGAGCATAATCTTTGTAGAATCAGACAATGACAAATATAATACTGTCCCTCATCTACAATAACTTCTTCTTTACAGTTGTATAATCTTTTATTTGTCATTACAGATTTCAGCTATTACAAGTGTACAAAATCAAAATTGTCAAAGTAGCCAGTTAGTTTAAGCATCATATAACTAAAATGAGACTATGCATATGATTACATCATTAAAATAAGCCACCTCATGTTCATTGCATATCATTCCTTAAAATGGAACATCTGCCTACAAACTTCACAAAGCTAAGACAGCTCACTGAACTACAAATTCTGTTTATGACCTTTTTGTATTTTCTGTATATATAAGTTAATGATGACAGTTATAATCGCTAACTATAAGCATCTGTTTTGGATTTTCCTCCTTTCCTTTCCTTTCCTTTCCTTTCACCTTGCCGGCCTTCTCTCTTTACATCACCATAATCTTTATTCTTCAGTTTTTCTGTTGTGCTATCCATCTAACTTTCTTTTACCTGGCAGTTTCAGTTTTTCCTTCTGTATGCTGTTTTACGAATGATACCACACAGCTCCATAACAAGCTTTCACTATCATTCCCATCTTGCCACCCCCTTTACTTTGAGGACAAATGGTATTCCATGGAAGAATCATTAACAGTAGCTCTTATGGCTCTCACTTTCCCCACCCCAAACTCCCCCATTGACACTCATCCCCAGTGCTTTCTTATTAAGGCAAAGAGCACAAAATAAAACGCTGAGCTTGTTGAGCTTATTTTATATGAAATACACTGCCTAGGAGAGTTCAGAGTTTCTTACCTTTTACTGAACTGAAAAAAAAAACATTTCTTTTAGTCTTCCTTCAGTTTCTCAGTCATGTAATACTTCCAACAAATCAAGCAAATCTAGTCTCCACATAAGATAAAGAAGTAAAAAAACACAACCCACAAAGCTTTTAAAGGAAAACCCATTATTTGTCTGAATAGTGCCAGTAACTGGAGAAAAGATTCCTCCACTCACTGCAGGAGATAAAGCCCTCTCAAGTTTCCATGGTCTTCAGACTACCCCCTTTTAGGGATATTATATAACAGTACATACTTTCGGGAAGCACGTTTTGACTGAGTGGCAGAAATTTATAAAGAAAAATCCATTATCTCTAAAATCAGCTGCAAATGCATGGGTCAGCTATGAATCTATTAAACTCCATAGACCTCAGAGAAATGCAGTGCTCCATTCAAAATTGTAATTCTTACAGCAGTAATGGGATATTGAGGGTCTGGGTGCCATTTGGGCAGATGACCAAATAGTCATTGGATTTTTCTACAAGGGAGCACACCTCTGTTTCCCAAACAGCAGGGTTGTAGTTGCCTGAAACTCTGATGCCAGACTCCAAGATGCCAATGTTTTTTTTTTTTTTTATTTTTTGGATTTCAGAAACATATCACAGGAATATTTTGAACTTGGAACAAAACCTACATTCATTTGTAGGACTGAACCCATGCCATCTGCATGTGGGAATGTTTATGAGAAAAAGAAGAAATAAAGAAGTCCACACACCATTATCAGATTCAGGGGGAGAAGAAGAGTATTGCAAATTAGCCAGATCAGACCAAATTTCTTTCCCTGTGAATTATGAGATTGATTACAATTATAAGGATTCTTTACATTTCTTTATAGATAATGTATTTTTTATCCACCTTTATTGAATTATCACTTGTGACATTGGTAAATTTGCATTTATATAAAAGTAATCAAACTGTATTAACAAGTTCATGTTTACAAACATACTTCACATACATGGGTATATATCATAAAACCTAAGCAATATTAAATAAATTATTGAACAGCTACCCATTTTTTAAATAAGTAACATCTTTATTAAGCCATCACTTACAACACAGCCAATCATACATTTATATAAATGAAAACAAACCACACCGACACAATCCTAGTCGCAAGCATTTTACATCACAAACCATACTGACACACTCCCAGATGCAAGCATTATACATCACTTATAATCTATCCAATCATTTTCAGTCAGACATTACATAGCTCATTTATGTCCTGCCTTCTTTTAAACCTCATTATGTATTGCTCCCACAATTCTCATTTTTCCTATGTAGTTTGCTCCTACCTTTTTCTAAAGATCTCAATTCCATTTGTTTTATCTCTGTTACTATATTCACTACTTCTAGTATAGTCGGTTTAGATTTTGATTTCTATTTTCAACCAATTGATTTTTGGCAGCCACCATAAATAGACACAGCAAGGCCTTACCATGTCTAGTCAATTCTGATTATGTAGCATAGCTCAGAAAAATCATCTCCCTCATCACACCAGTCTTTCTACATAGCATCTCCATCAGTGCATCCTGCAGGGAATCCTTAAAGTCTGCCAACTCACCACATTCCCAGAAAATATGTCCCCAGTTATCACTTTCTTCCATGGCACACCTCCAACATTTGCTGTCTACCTGAAGAAAAACTCTCTGGAGTCTACTTGAGGCATAAAAAATATATATTTAAACATTTCCAGGCAAAAATCCTAAATCTTTAAGATTTTGTTACATATTTGGGAGAAATACATATATCTTCCCACTGTTCTTTGTGAATTGCTTATTCAGTCTCTCTTTCCAATCCTTTCTAACCTCCTCTGATTGATTCTTATAGTTTCATGCAATATTTTCTATTCAGTACTATCATTCTTTTTTAATGGCACCTTCTGTTCTAGAATCTACTAAAAACTCTACCTGTGCTAGTCTTTCATTTAGGGCCCCCCTATTACTTTCACTTTGTCTGTACTCTGATATCAGTCTTTGATAGGGAAGGCAATCTCTAACCTGCAGTCCAAATAAATTATTGGCATCTTCCCATTTTATCATCTTCCCCTCTCTAGTTATTTGCTCCCAATACCTTGGTTCCTTTGCCATTTTTTTTCCAAATGTATCTTTTTGGTGATACTGCTAATTTAATTATGATCACTTAGATTGGTTCTCAAAAAGCCTTTCTTCCCTTAAACAAATAGAGACAAAATCCTGAAAATGGATCATTATATGCTTCTAGCTATTCCACATCATACATAAGGTTAATGAGGCTAGCCACAAATGTATACATAAATCTAGTGTCTGTCCTAGCTTTACAGAATTGTGATCTAACAAAAGGTGAGGTGTTACATCTGCATTAATAATTCTGCCATTTGATAAAGAAAGCAGGGTCCTTGACAGATTTAAGGTTAATACTGTGGCCAGATTCAGTGTTATGGCTGTTACATACCAGACCCATGTAAAGTAGTACCAGCTTGATATTCTAACTGAAACTGAAGCTAATCTCTAGTCAGGTCTCAGATAAAACTCTTACAGAATGACTGTCTAGATTAATATGAACAACAGATAAAGTATGATCACTTATGGTAAAGTAACATTACAGCAGGCTGGATGCATTCTTCCAAGTTACTGCTTCTGGTTCTGTAATAAGAAAATTACTCAAAACTCAGAACTTAGTCTTCCCTGAACATGTAAAAGCCAACATTTAAAATGCCCCTTTTGGCAAGTCTTTCCTTTAGCACCCTTCGTCCCAATACTCCACCACAATTTGAAGAAGAGGTAAAGCTATGCAGATTGTAGCTGTACCAGAAATGATCTCAATAACAACTGAAACAGTTTACAAGAAACAATCTAGACTGTAGCATGTAGGCAATACCTCACTACAGGATAGATCATTCTTCATCTAGTTATGAAGTCCAGATGCTTCAGTCCCTGTTATTCCTCAGATGGTATAAATGGGAGCCAGACACTCTCTATTTTAAAATTCATTGAGAGCAGTTAACATCAGCCCATCAGATCAGAAAGGCAGCTTCAATGGGGTAGCTCACTTTCCTTTGCAGTAATTCAATCCTCAGGTGTATCCCTTTTAAATGACAGTATCAACTTGCCTTAGTAATCACACTTCTGAAAAAAAATCTAGGCATTCAGGCAGTACAACTTAGTTCCCAAAGCAGGAAAAAGTGTCAAGACTGCATGTAAGATACTTCTTACTTCCAAAGAAAGAGAAAGATAATCATTAGATACCCTCATTAGATCTATTAAAATACAAACGTTCATAAAAAGGAAAAGACTTGTAAACCATCTTCCTCTCCTGCAGCACGATGTCATAATAGTGACTACTGACATATAAAAAGAACAGTACATTTACATTCCTGCCTGAGAGGCCTAGAGGAAATTTTTGTTTTTTTTTTTTTGTTTTTTTTAAGAGCAGGTATCACTTTACTATCCAATGTTTATGCTCTTATACTGGACTAAGAGAGTGCATTATTTTGGTAATAACTTTATTCAAGTAGACGTCATCCTGAGCACATTCTACTCTGCCCAGCAATAACCACAAAATATCTCCAAAATGAATGATTAATCTTTTAATGAAAGTAATTAATTCAGCAATCAAAACATTTCTGATGATGTTGGGGGTCATTTCTCTCCCGTATGGTCATGGTTGAAATAGAAATCGATTAGTCAACAATGTTAACAAATTAATACACTAAATTAAATTAAACTAATGGTTCCTTATGCATCTCTCTTTAAGAGGAAAATCTAATGGTATCTGAAAATCTTGCAGTATCAAGTGATCAGCCAATAGCGTTTAGTCTTCCTCTTCTCTGCTTAGTAACAAGGGAGTCAGCATGGTCAAATGATCAGCCAATAGTCTAGTCTTAGTCTATTCTCCATAGTAGCAAAGGAGTTACCATGGTAGATTCTGGTGTGATGCTTGAGCCAATGTCTACCTTTTCTATATTCTCTCCAAAACCAGAACTTAACCATGGATGCCTCAAATTATGCCTGGAGAGGCTGTTTTCTTGTTACAAGTACAAGGTACTTGGTCTCCATCCTAGAGGAAGATAAAGCATGTAAATGTAAAGAAGATGTCAGCTGTCTTTCTAGCTGGAATTCTTCCAGACAGTTATTCAGAAAAGAACTTAACAGATGACTAGACAATGCTACAATGATATCGTGCACCAGTAATGACATGAGCACACATTCTTTATGAATTTTACAGCCCAGCAAAGATAATTAAAAAAAGGCAATCAGGTGAAACATAGTCATGCAAGCAATTAATACCTAGATGTGCAAAACAGAACAGCAGACACTCTAAGCAGAAAAATGTAGATTTCTTATGAATGATCTGTAGACAAATGTGAATTCCGTGACATAGATAAGTAGTAGAGATGTCATGAAGTAGATCTGTTTGCATCACACTTGTACATCCAGTCCCCGATTACCTCACCTCGGCGATGACAACAATCTATTTTCAATTACAATAAACCATGATCTTCTTTGTACACTCCATCCAATACCTCTGGTATTAAAAGAGCCTTTAAAGATAAAAAGAAAACCAGACTCAGTTCTAACTCAGTTCTAATTACTGCCTTCTGGTCAAGGAATCCATGTTTGACTCTGCTGTGAGTACCTTTGACCATTTATACCACCTCTCAGTAGCAGCAAGCTGCCTTCCCAGGCCCAGCAGGGAGAAGAAACGCTTTACACAAATTTCATAGCTTTTGATCTGACAGCCAATGGGATCTCGGGTCAATTTTAACCAGTCAGTTATTTTTTGTGATGAAGTGCCTATTTTAAAGATGACTAAAAGAACAAATTCTAGAAGATCTTTCCTTTGTAAATGGAATATATTTTCATTTTGATATCAGAATAGATCCATTAATGTTGGCTGCATATATTTTCCAAGTATTACAGCATCTTGAATCATTGCTTAAACCAGACTTAGATTATTCATCTTTCTAAGTACATCTGTCAGTCACTTCTGCCTCAGCCCATATTGTTCCCTTTACCTATAAACAGTGTTTAGGCAATCTTTGAAAGAAGACATTTTGGATTTATGATCTCCAAGATATCTAATGTTAAATTCCAGCTTGGGATCCAAATATTGTTTTAAGCTAGCAGGCTTGCCATCCATTTTACCTAATCTATTCAAATGTCTTCTGACATTTGTCTTGGATGATTTTGTTTCTGACTGCTGCTATTTCTTACTGCTGTTATTTCTTGCTCAAGATACCATAAAAGTGCAGTCAACACGCTGCTACCATGTTAAGCAACCATTAAACAGCACCTTTTATTACAGGTTCATAGGTTGGTACTAGGCTATCAGCCCTTGGGCCTATACAAGCCTAGCCATAACAATTCCCTGGCTATTTCTTCCCACATTATTTACTTTCCTGGACCCCTGTCTAGCAGGGCGACTGACATGATCCCTGGGGTAAATTTCCTTTCTCCCATCCAATCGTCAAGGTTCCTCTTGAAGAGGTCCAAAGAGGCACTCTGCTTGACATGTATGGGCAATCTATTCCAGAGTCAGGGGAGTCTCTGGGTCAGGAACCTATCCCTCCAGCATGTTTTGTTTATTGTGATGACAAGGTTTAGATCCCTGGAGTGTGTAGCTCTGAGGGATTGTGATTTCTTTAAGTGTAGCATGTCCAACAGCTCTGGGTTTGACATGGCCTTATATGTTAAGCAGAGATCGCCTCTGAGTAGATGATATGCGACAGAGTATAGCTGGAGTTTTTTAAGGCGGTCAGCGTAGGGCATCTGCTTTAGGCCTGTGATTCTTTTAGTGAGGTATTTCTGAGGCCTTTCCAGTTGTTGCAGATGTCTTGAGAGGTACATACCAAATGGGGCGTTGTATTCTATAATGGGTCTAATGAGGGATGAGTACAGTGGGACAATGACCTCCTTTTTTCTGGATGAAAAGCCCTTCGTGATGAGGTGTGCCACATAGAAGGATTTCCTGACTGTTGTGGCGATGTGGTTATCGAAGGTGAGACCACTATTCCTCTAAATTACTTTCAATCAACCAGTTTTTGTCCAGGTGTATAGTCCTCGGGAAGCTATTTTGGTTGTTCAGTTGCAGAAGATAGCTACTCCTGTTTCCAGAGATATAACATCATTGAATAAGATCCCTACCTAAGTTTTTCCATTGGCTAGCTAGCTGTGTTTTTCCTGGTGAGATTTTCTGATATGGCAATGCAAGCTGTGGACAGTGGACTTGCTGTTTGTACAGCATGTGTAGACCTTACCAAGACATTTGACACCATTCCATATGGCAACATTATCAACAAAGTAAATGTGCCCCATTACTGATCTCTGTGTAGTTAGATGGATAGCTAATTGGCTAACACTATGAGGATCACAGACCCATCCTCAGAGAGCATGGAAGTAACCAGTGGAGTACCATAGGGATCCCTGTTGAGACGTCTGCTACTTAGCATATAATAACAATCAATAATGAGGATCTCTGGTTAACCATCCCCAACCAGACATATACTGTCGAAAATACCCCACTCAAAAATGAAGGTGTTATGAGAGACCTTGGAACATGGTAATCAAAGGAGAAGGAGTTGTATACCCATGTTGTAACAGTGGTCAAGAAATCCTTACCCCTCAATATCATGCAGCTGGAGAGATTTCAATGGTTACTGGTAAAAAATAATAATGGGTCTGAGGTATTTGAGCTGCCAAGAGAAGCTGGATGCCTTGCCACTGTAGTCCTTGTCCTATAGACACCTGAGCAGAGATCTTTGCATTGCCTTCAGGGCCATTAGGGATCCAACAGTCCAAGGCCTCTTACTTATCCACAAGTCAAACAGCCTAGTGAACACTGGTAGACTTAAACCTGCTTCTGCAAATAAATATATCAAGACAGAGAGACAAATCTGTCATGTGGTAACTACCCTTTCTCTTGAACAAACTTTCTTTCCATTTCCATCACTGTGCTGCACTATCTTCCTTTAAGAAGGAATTAAACAAGTTGGTGGCCATTTATTAATTCACCCCTACTATCATTGGCCTAACACTCCTTGAAAGAGGAAGTAAGATCTAATGGTGGGTAAAGACAGAGGGCAAAGACAGAGGTAAATGGCCACATGGACCAATTGACTTGCACATTTTATAATTCTGTAATTCCATCTAAGGTCACTATGAAAAAAGGGAAATTAAGAGTGCATTTCCTCTCATTTTCATCAGTGGGCAAACAGTACAGTGTCCTAAACAATTCATAAACTCTTCCAACAACCCTTTCTTCAATGCCATTCCTCTCCAGAAAAAAATGAACAAACTTGTCATGGTGAACTGCTGCTTCTAACGTTTTTGAGAATGAGTTGTAGTAGACACTCCAAGAATGCACTGATGTATCCACCACACTTGCTCACCACCTATCAGCTTCTTAAGGTAAATTCAAATATATGTGGAAGTTCCCCATAAATGGTCTAAGCCTGAGACCTTACTCTGCATCTGTAATGCTTAGTGAAAAGGACTAGAGTTAAATCCTTGGCACTGAAAAGACACTTTCAAACAGCAACTTTCATGATGCAAGTGAAAAACTTCACACATGCTCAATGAAAAGCACAGCAGGTTCTACCATATGGTATCCCATATATTAGCTACCAGAAGGGGAGGGATTACAGTAAAAAATGTATATGGCAGCCACATAAGACCCAAGATGACAGTCACAAGAAGCTTGACTTTCACTACCTACACAACAGCCTGGACAGCACATAATGATTCATGACATGACAAATTCCATCCAAAAAGAGACACACATGAAGTGATGTGGAGTGTCAGACTGGCAAGTGATGATGGTAACTAACGGTTCATTACAGCTTCCTGGGGTCAGGAGGCTTACAGATGGCAGAGAAGGAGAAGAGAAGAGGAGAATTAAACCATTTTCCTTGCTTTATGTGTATTTCATTTTTCCAGCTACCTATCCATCCTTCTATCTATTTATTTATCAATTTCTATGCCTGCAGCCTGCTCGTCTCTGCAAAAATACATTATTGTTGTCTAGTATGATAAACTGAAAGGCTGCCAGACTAGCTAGATATAATTTTGTAGATAATTCTATGTCATTGTAAATATTACTGTAATCCACAGGCCTGTTTTACAAATTCAAAAAGAACTATATGTTATGATTAAACTATATGTTGTACTAAGCTTCAAAATGTAACAACAGTGCACCCTGCTGGAAGAAAGCTGTTAAGTAAAGAATTACAACTGTGTTTGATCTCAAGCTCGGAGACAGGATGTCTGGGATAGTAAATTATTCTATTGTTTAAGATAATTGCTAGACTTTACATGCAAAAGTGTCTTTTATTGCTGTGGCTTCCTGACCAGGTGCAGCTTACAAAGAAATGTACATTTTGAGTTTCTGTTAGCCTGGGAACTAAATGAGAAGTGATAAAAATAATGTAATGTGAAATGACTCAGCAGCACTGTGTATTATCAATTTAAGACTTTCTCAGACAGAAAGAGCATTTTGTATCTTGTCTGGGATCTAGTAAGAACATCTACTCACCAGCACTTGCTTGCTCTGTATGTAAGAAGTATTTAGAACAGTGATTTTTCTTAGAGTTAGATAGGAATTTAGCCAGATTGGTCTAGCTGTTTTCTGTATATATTTCATTTATCATAAAATGTTGTTTAAAGGTTTCCTGTGATTTCTGAACTCTTGATTAGCACTGTGTTGAATTGAGATTGTTCTTGTGTTTTTATTATTTATTATTAAACATTTTAAACCTTTCAACTGTGGCTGTTTTGTGCAGAGATAATTTAAGCTCTAGAGTACTTGCATGTATTTGGTGATACTATCCAAGCCGCTCCAATACTCTTGCTGTTCATCATACTTACTGTTTGGATAACAGTAATATTACACAGTGAAATTGGTCACCCTTTGGGAAGGGCCTTATAGTAGTTCATAGTAGTGGTTGGTTGCAGCTGGTACTTCCTTATAGTCTGGGTAGAAAGGGGGCATAGCTGGAGAACCTGTGCCATCCTTCCCCAGGAGTATCTGCATGTCTGTATCTAAATAAAATCTTAAAGCATCTGTGTGTCAGCTTCTTGGGCAGGGACGTGAAGCACTGATTGGACAGAGAGGGTGCTGGAGATTTTGGCTTGACCACTAAGCTGAGATCTGTACCCTATAGCTGTGCCAGTGGGTATCTTATTGGGGATCTGGAGAGAAACCAGCCCCAGACTGACTGTGATCTCTGTGTACTTTTAAGGGAAATTGTACTTTACTGTGTGTGCATTTGTTATCCTTCCCAATGTGCACACCCCTCACTGGTGCTAGTGGTGAGGATTGAGACTCCTTGATTACTGGGCCAGTGCACGGGCATCACATAGTATTTGGTGGCAGTGGTGAGATATCCACACCACATATTAATTGGTTGGCAGTGGTGGGATATCCACATAACATATTAATTGTTTGGCAGTGGTGAGTTAGTCACATCACATACTAATTGACTTGTAGTGGTGTGGACATTGAATTCCTGTAGCTTGTGTACAGTAATCACTGAAGGTGTTTTTGTACTCAAAATTTGCCACACAGTGAGCATTCAGAGTTCAAATCACAATTGTTGTATTTCTTTTGTTAGCTTAATTAGTCAGGGAGAGCAGGCAAGCATGTCAGCAGAGGAGTATGGGAAGCTGACAAGGAGCCAGTTGGCTGTAATGTGCCTGGCTAAAGGACTGGTGCATGGAAACCTGACTGAGGCAGACAGGACTGCAGCTTTGGTCACAGCTGCATCAGAAAATAGCAACCAGAAGGATGATCAGACTGGCCGTGGAGATGTACAACACGCAAAGAATGGACAGCTCAACCTTTCTGCAGAGGACTTAAAAATCCATCTGGAGCTAAAGAGACTTGAGGTGGAGACCAGGCATTTGGAAATAGAAGCTGAGGAGAAGGAGAGGCAAAGGCAACATGAAAAGGAGATGCTGACTCTTTGCCAGAGTCGTGGAGGTCATGGAGAAGGGAGTAACAAGAAACCAGGAACAAAAAAGGTCAGTAAATTTCTTCCACAGTTTACAGAGGGAGCTAAGTTTGATAGTTTCATTCATATGTTTGAGAGGGTGTGTAAACAGTATGATATTGACCAAAGGCTCTGGGTATGGTTCCTGACCTCTTTACTCTATGGTAAAGCTCTAAATGTGTTATCCAAGATGCCTGATCATGATTTTTTTTAATTATAATGCCGTAAAGAATTGTTTGCTAGAATTTTTTAAGCTAACACCTGAAGCTTATAGGAAAAGGTTTTGTGAGCATAGATGCAAGGCAGATGAAAGTGTGTGTGAATATGTTGCTGAACTGAGCAATTATTTTCATAGGTGGGTGAGTGGATGTCAGGTGACTATTTTTGAAGGGCTGGCAGAATTTTCGGTGATGGAGAAACCATTAGCACTTTGCCTGAGGACATGAGGATCTGGTTAGCTAAAAGACCATGTGCTAATTCAGATGAGTTGAGGAAGAAGGGAGACCTATATCTAGCAAGCAGGACATCACTGTACAAGAAAGGGACACCCAGTGCTGCTCATGGATCTAATGGAACCCATGGTGGACAGCACAGACTGCCCAACAGAATCTGCAAGTATCAGGGTAGCCACTATTCCAGGTACACATCCAGGATCTAGGGTTAAATGTTTTGAATGCAACCAGCGGGGCCATGTAACATATAGATGTCCATGGAAGAAAGGTGGGGAACAAAAGATGAGAGTGCCAGTATGTGGGAAAGACAAAATGCCAATAGTACGTTGTCTTGAAACAACAAGGGTACTAAACTACCACAAGAGGTTATGTCCTATCACAGTGAATGGCAAAGAGGCCATTGGTAAGAGAGATACAGCCTCTGAAATAACCATTGTGAAGCCTGCAATGATTAAAGAGGAACACTACTTGCCTGGTCAGTCTACTACAGTCAGAGCTTTTGGAGGGTCCCCATTCAAAATACTTTTGGCTAGGGTTAACCTTGACTGGGAGGGTGGAAAATGAAGTCAGCAAGTAGGTGTGTTTGAGGCTATCCCTCCAGATGTCCTGATAGGGAATGATTTTGATAATGCAGTACCATGTGCTCATGCAGTTACATGCAGTCAGGCTTGGAGACAAGCATGTTGGTCTGGTAGACTGGGGGAGACCCTGACAGACTATATACTTGCAGCCAAGACTAGTGAAGTGGTTTCTTCAGGGAGGGAGCTATCCTGTAGCAGTGAGACTGAAGGTGAGCCAGAGCTGCTTGTGGGTACTGATGTTCTGTTGGACAGAGTGACTGCAAGGTCAGAGGTAAGTAGCAGTACCCAGGCTGACAGTGAGGCACCACTGTCAAAGGATGCCAGATTTCCTGTGGAAGGGGAGCTGGGAAAGGTTGCAAACAGAAAGTTGAGACAGGCTCAGCTCTCAGACCCTACATTGCAAGGCCAGAGGCAGGAAGCTAGTGAGGCACCTGATTTTCAAGGGAAGCAGGAATCTGTATACTGGGGCAAAAGATTACTGTATAGATAGTGGATCCCTGAGGGAGGGCTAGAAGGTGAGAGAATACAGCAGTTGATAGTGCCTAGAACCTAACTTCTGCCACTTCTAGCCATAGCCCATGATATTCCTTTTGCAGGTCGTAGGGCCATAAAATGTGCAAAGAGACATATTATGCAGAACTTTTATTGGCTTGGGATTTCCAGAGATGTAACAGGGTATGGCAGCAACTGTGAGCAGTGCCAAAAGGTAGGCAGGGCAGGAGACAAGGTGAAAGCTCCTTTGATGGCTTTGCCTGTGATTAACGTGCCATTCCAGAGGGTAGCTATGGATATTGTGGGACCTCTGAGTACTCCAAGTTCCACAATGAAAACATATATCCTAGTAATAGTACATTATATTACCAGATACCCTAAGGCATTGGCTTTGTTCTCCATTGAGGCAGAAAATGAGACAAATGGTTTGTTAGAGATTTTCAGCAGGGTAGGTTTCCCAAAATAAATACTGCTGGACAGAGGTTCCAATTTCATGTCAAAACAGCTGGCTTGTCTGTGGAAGTACTGTGGGGTGAAGCACCTGAAAACCTCCTCCTACCATCCCCAGACTAATGGTCTTGTTAAGAGGTTAAACTCTACACTCAAGTCCATGCTATGGGCATTTGCAGAAAGAGGGAGTGGGACAAATATTTGTCCCATCTGCTGTTTGCTTACAGAGAGGTTCCCCAGGAACCCATGGGTTTTTCACCTTTTGAGTTTTTGTATGGGCTTAGATGAGGGGACCTCTAGATTTAATTCATGATGAGTGGGAGGGTGAGTGTGTATCTCACAAGGAGTCTGTTGTGGCATATGTCCTAAACCTCAGGACAAACCTCAGGGAACTCATGGGCTTAGCCCAGGAGAACCTGGCAGAAGCCCAACAACAGAAAAAGGTCTGGTATGACAGGAATGCTCAAGCTAGAGAGCATGCTACACAGCAGCAGGTAATGGTTCTCATTCCTGTCAGACACAAGAAGCTGCAAGCAGCTTGGAAAGGACCCTGCAAGGTGGTAAGGAAGGTCAATGAAGTTAACTACATGGTAGAACTGCTAGGCTGGAGGCAGGATCACAAATTGTACCATGTTAACATGATGAAACCTTACCATGATAGGGACACCCTTGTACTGAGTATTTGCAGTGAATTTCCGGAGGAGTCTGAGGGAGATCTGGTGACTTATCTCCTCATTGAGGCTCGGACTGAATCCTCAGTGGAAGGGGTAGCAATGTCCCAGCAGCTATCTCCTACCCAGGTCTGAGAAATCCCAGCAGTGTTACAGGAGTTTGGTGACATGTTCACTGAGAAACCAAGGTGCACCAACCTGGTGCAGCACCAGGCGGATAAAGGACCCCAAGGGCCTATTACGCGGGCCCCTTATAGGATGCCTGAGAGAGTCAAACAGACTCTGAGGGAGGAGATACAGGAAATGTTGTTACTAGGGGTAATTCAAGAGTCCAACAGTCCCTTGGCCTCCCCAGTGGTGCTGGTGCCAAAGAAGGATGGCAGCACCAGGTTCTGTGTGGACTACAGAAAATTAAATAGTCACACAGAGTTAGATGCTTACCTAATGCCGAGGTCAAATGAAGCCATAGAGCAGCTGAGTGGGGCTAGTATCTTACCACAATTGATCTTACCAAGGGTTACTGGCAGGTATCCTTGACTCCCAGTGCTAGAGAGAGGTCAATCTTTGTGACTCCTTTTGGCTTGTATGAGTTCACAAAGATGTCCTTTGGGATGAAAAATGCCCCAGCAACTTTCCACAGTCTGGTAAATCATATCCTAGCAGAAGCAGGAGGGTTTGTCCTTGCCTACCTAGATGATATTGCCATCTACATCCATTCCTGGCAAGAGCACCTTCAACATGTCAGGGAGGTGCTGGGCAGACTACAGAGGTTAGGGTTCACTGTTAAGATGAGCAAATGTCAGGTGGGCATGGCAGAGCTCTCCTGCCTGGGACGTAGAGTAGGGAGTGGTAAGATAAGGCCAGAACCTGCCAAAGTGGAAGCCATTCAGACATGACCTGCACCTCTTACCAAAAAGCAGGTGAGGACATTCTTATGAACACCAAGGTACTACAGAAAGTTCATCCCCAGTTATAGTACCATAGCTGCTCCCCTGACAGATTTAACAATGAAAAATAGGCCAGGTAAGGTAGTGTGGACCCACAGCATGTAAGCAGGCATTCCAGAAGCTTAAAGAAGCTTTGGGAGGACACCCTGTGTTAGCCAGTCCAGATTACAGCAAATAATTTGTTGTGCAGGTGGATGCTTTGAACCATGGGGTAGGGGCTGCAATTAGCCAGATTTCTTCAGAGGGAGATCACCCAGTGGTTTATCTCAGTTGTAGGCTCCAACCCAGGGAGGAATGCTATGCAGCTGTAGAAAAGGAATGTCTAGCCATAGTGTGGGCACTGCAGAAACTTCAGCCTTGTCTGTATGGAAGGAAATTCACTGTAGTTACAGATTACAATCCCCTAACATTGTTACATTGAACCAGCCAGCAAAATGCCAAGTTGCTAAAATGGATCTTAGGGTTGCAAAAATATATGTCAGTGCAGCACTGAAGTGGGATTAGCAATGCCAACACAGATGGGCTCTCAAGACAGGAAATAGGGTAAGATATTCCCGAATAGACTCAACCCTCTCAAGCAATGTTTCTCAAGGGACACCTGAAAACATACCTTGAGTTCCTGGGGGGAAGAAATGTGATAAACTGAAAGGCTGTCAGCCTAACTAGATAGAATTTTGTAGATAATTCTATGTCATTATAAATGTTAATGTAATCCACAGGCTTATTTTACAAATGTAAAGAGAACTATATGTTATGATTAAATTATATGTTGTACTGAGCTTCAAAAACATAACCACAGTGCACCCTGATGGAAGAAAGCTGTTAAGAAAAGAATTACAACTGCGTTTGATCTCAAGCTCGGAGACAGGATGTCTGGGCTAGCAAATTCCTTCTATTGTTTAAGACAGAGATAATTACTAGATTTTACATGTAAAGGTGTATTTTATTGCTGTGGCTTCCTAACCAGGTGCAGCTTACAAAGAAATATAAATTTTGAGTTTCTGTTAGCCTAGGAACTAAAGGAAAATTGATAAAAAGGATGCAATATGAAATGATTTAGCAGTACTGTGTATTATCAATTTAAGACTTTCTCAGAGAGAAAGACAGAGCATTTTGTATCTTGTCTGGGATCTACTAAGAACATCCACTCGCCAGCACTTGCTTGCTCTGTATGTAAGTAGTATTTAGAATGGTGTTTCTCTTAGAGATAGATACAGATTTAGCCAGATTAATCTAGCTGTTTTCAATATTTATGTCAGACTATCCTACAATATTGTTTTAAAGTTTCCTGTGATTTCTGAAATCTTGATTAGCACTGTGTTGAACTGATGAGATTTGACTTGTGTTTTTATTATTTATTATTAAATATTTTAAACCTTTCAACTGCTGCTCCTTTGCCTAGAAATAATTTAAGCTCTAGAGTACTTGCACGTATTTGGTGATACTGTCCAAACACTCCAATAGTCTTGAGGTTCATCACACTTACTATTCAGATAACAGCAATATTGCAGAGTGAAATTTGTCACCCTTTGGGGAGGGACTCATAGCAGCTGATAGTAGTGGTTGGTGGCAGTCGGTACTACCTTATAGTCTGGACAGAAAGGGGGCATAGCAGGAGAACCTGTGCCAGCCTTCCCCAGTAGTGCCTGTGTGTCTGTATCTAAATGACATCTTAAAGCATATGTGTGTCAGCTATTTAGGGCAGGGATGTAAAGCACTGGTTGGACAGAGAGGGTACCGGAGGCTTTGGCTTGACCACTAGGCTGAGATCTGTACCCTATAGCTGTGCCAGTGGGTCTTATTGGGGATCTGGACAGAAAGGGAGAAACCAGCCCCAGACTGTCTGTGATCTCTGTCTGCTCTTAAGGGAAATTGTACTTTACTGTGTTTGTACTTGTTATCCTTCCCAATGTGCACACCCCTCACTGGTGCTAGTGGTGAGGATTGAGGCTCCTTGATTACTGGGCCAGTGCATGGGCATCACATCTAGCTTGTCGTTGTTAGCCTTGTAACTTTAGCCAAGGTTGTTTTCATTTCATTTACCGAGTTATCAGGTTAGCAAATATATAAAATATATACATTATTTTTTTCTAAAACAGAGAGCAACTTTCTGAAACTATTGCCCAATTCTGATGCCTCCCACAAACAATCATAGTTTGACATTTGTTTGTACAGGATTGCCTAAAGAATACTGGCAAAGAGTTAATCTCTGATGCATGCCACTATGTCTACTATTGCAGAAAACATCATTAAAACCAGCACTCCTTCCTCATTTAAACCCTCAACTCTACCCTCTTCACTGATTTATACCACACACATCTCCAAGTGTAGTCACTGTTATATAAAGCAAAAGCTAGCCATTCAGTAGCTCCTCCATCAGTATGACTTGTACTGAGGTCAGAATAAATAATCTGAACTCTTCAGGCTCCCTTCTAAGCATTCTTCTATAAGGATGTTAAAATCACACCATATGTGTCTTCTGGAACAAACCTTTTCACTTGGAGCAGGCTACTCAGGCTGGAATGTAGCTCCAACTTTCTTTTTATTCTTCTTTCACATCATCAGGAGCACACAGTCCTGTCTCTGTACTTCATTTCATTTCATCCCCCCACTTCCAAATACATTTCCTCATTTCAGGGTTCTAGTAATGGCCATGACACTGAGAGAGACATAACAAAGCGTGTATATTTTCTGCCACAGATGCCAGATATGTAGGATTGGTGATCCGCTTGTCTTCTACCAGACCAATGATAACTCATAACTCACAGTCCAGACTTTCAACAAATGAAATGCTGTATGATCCTTTCTTCTTGTCTCCATCAGCAATGTGTTTTGATAAGTAGAGTTTTCTGTAATGTAATGTCTCATAGGTGGTATGTGTTGTGTCACACAGTTAAGAAATGAAAAGAAGCCATATAGAGAAGGATATGACTGTTTGGTCACATTATGAAAGGAAGCCATATAGAGAAGGATATGACTGTTTGGTCACATTATGAAAGGAAGCCATATAGAGAAGGATATGACTATTTGGTCACATTATGAAAGGAAGCCATATAGAGGAGGATATGACTGTTTGGTCACATTATGAAAGGAAGCCATATAGAGAAGGATATGACTGTTTGGTCACATTATGAAAGGAAGCCATATAGAGAAGGATATGACTGTTTGGTCACATTATGAAAGGAAGCCATATAGAGAAGGACATGACTGTTTGGTCACATTATGAAAGGAAACCATATAGAGAAGGGCATGACTGTTTGGTCACATTATGAAAGGAAGCCATATAGAGAAGGGTATGACTGTTTGGCCACATTATGAAAGGAAGCCATATAGAGAAGGACATGACTGTTTGGTCACATTATGAAAGGAAACCATATAGAGAAGGGCATGACTGTTTGGTCACATTATGAAAGGAAGCCATATAGAGAAGGATATGACTGTTTGGCCACATTATGAAAGGAAGCCATATCGAGAAGGACATGACTGTTTTGCTCACATTATAGCTCTGAACAGCATCACATAACTTTTGCTCTACAAGCTCTCAGCATTTCTTTCCAGACAGTTTATCACAGTTTCTGTGATTTAACATAGACTTAAGAATAGTTTCTGCTGTCTAAATTTTGACATTTTAAGGCTGTCATCTCAAAGCAGAGAAATCATATCTTTTAAAATCTGATACAAGTTGCCAGCATTATTATAAATCATTTTTACTGAAGTGTGACGTGCTTCAGTTCTCTATGACACTGGAAGTTTTCTGTAAAATTTAAAGATACAGGAAAATGTTCAATTCATTATTCATCAGCCCTGCTGAATACCTTTTATTTTGAAAAGAAGTGTTACTCTCCTAATGTTCTAAGAAATCTCATGAATTTTAAGCAGGTTTCTAAAACGGGTACATGCTGCCTTCGTACCTGGGAAAGTGTTTTCATGTATCTAGGTACCAAATCTCTGCTTTTTGAGTCGTTAAATTCAAATCGTACAGGATCAGTGACCAAGTTAAAAAAATGAAAAAAAAAATCACACTAAAATGTTAAAAAGCATATAAACATCTTACATACTGACTGCAAGAAATTAAAGCTGTCCACAAACTTAATCACACTATGTTGCAGAAAGTGACATTTTACATCTGCTTCCACTATTAGTGGATAAAGTTCAATCTGCCAGGGATTAGTATCCTTGAACTGCATTTCCTGAAAAAAAAAAGTGGAAAAACAGTTTTTAAAGTTTTTTGCAAGGGTCATGCCCCACCCCCTTGCACGCTGACACCCCCAAACTTATTTTTATCAACTGTACAGTCATGCCAACTCAAAGAAGGGAGAAATTATCACCTCAGTGACAATAATTTCCTCTGGTGGAGCTCCATGAATGATGTTCGAGAATTCCATTTCAGTGCACCCATAGGGTGCCCTTTACAGCTGTAGTTATCCAAAGTACATTTCTAGACCAAGCAAATCCAATAATTCCAGTCATTGTCTTTTGTTTATATTTACTGAAAATGCTACCAAACAAGTCGTGTTGTGAATGTTGCAGTACTAAAACCATTCTCAAATTAAATATCTGTAACTTCTATGCAAACATTTTACTAAGGGCAACATGCTGTAAAGAATGAAATGCATGTCATATTTAAAACATTTTATTCTGTGATGTTCTCTCTTTGCTTATTAAAGTGTAATTTCCATTTATAAATGCAATATCTGTCTAAGAAATCTCCCCGCTGCAGAGATAGATCTGCATCTACTATAATGTCAGTCTCTGCTGCACTTTGCAATGCCATCTCTGATTGTGTTGCATAAAAGTACTTTGAAAACGACTATAGTTGACAAATGTCACTTTACTGCAGTTTATCTTTCTGACTGCTTCATTGTTTGCTTTTGTTATTACCTGTTTGGTGTGTTTTATTCAAGTTCTCAAAAGCCAAAACAGTGAATGAGATTGCATCAAAGTGTTGCAGTGGACATACTGTCTAGGACAGGCAATGGGATAAATGATTTAATGACTGGTCTAGTGGAATACATATACTGGAAAGGCATAACTTTGATACCTACTTCCCGTGGGCACTTGTATGAGTTGGAAGCTAGTGTAGATTTTGGGATGAACTAATCTTAATATCTTTCAGACAAATGGTGTCAAAGTTGTTGACATACAAGAAGGTGTCTCACTGAATCCAAATAAAAATGGCAAAGTCCTCTCTTTTCCAATTATCTGTGAGAGGGCAACACTACAAAGAGCACACATGTATCACAGACATTACAAGTAAATATAAACAGAAAATATTTAGTAATATAAACAGCACCTTCAAAAGCAATTCCAGGATTTCTCAAAGTGCAAGGTATTTTATAAGGATAATAAAATAATTATGTTAACGTAATAAACACAGATATACACACTAACCAGACCAATAACACTGCCTGATTTCTTTTTGTAAGAAGATAGGACAGAGAGCAGTTTTATGATCCCTTTTATGTTATGAAAGGCACAGGAATTATACAGAAGTTACTCCTTTCTTCACAATACCTATTTCTCTACTGCACTCTGGAAATTGTATTTTTGTGTGGACATATGCACATTCATACATTATAATTAGTTCAGAGCATAAAATCATCATGTTAGTCACTTTGTAAAACTTGTGTCATGCTTTGTCTTTGTAAAATGTTAACCCAACCCATCAGAGACCTTACTAATCAGTATTGTTTTTGTTACTGTTATGCTGTTTATTATCAGATGTTAGAGCTTCTTTACTAGCATGTGCATTTTGCTGCAGTCTGTTGCTGGCTTCCCCCTCCTTTCCCATGTCTTTCATTTTTTACGTGCACATCTCAGTTGCAAATGATGCTTAAGAAACTTCCTAAATGTCTGTGATGTAACAGCAGACTGGCCTGCAATCTTGGCTGTACACCACCAGATAACCGTTGCCACTCTTTGATTAGAGAAAGTAAGGTAGGATCAGGCCTACATATTTATCTTGTTGCTGCTTCCTGACTGTCTGCTATACCTGTTTCATATGTACTAGAACACTGAAAGCCATATGAAATCTCTGTATGACAGAAATACCTCCCACATATACTATAACAATGGCTAAAGACCTGGATGGATGTTGTTATTTACTATGCATGAAACTCAGTTTCTCCTGATATCTTTTCTAAACTGAGATGAAATTAAGGAAAAGTGTTTAAGTTATTGGTAGTAGCTGACCATCATTTGCATCAAATGAAATATATCCAGAATTGTATACTATAGAAATGATAAATGTCACTAATGGCAACCGCTATTACTCATTTCAGCGTGAAAGTAAGAGAATCTTTTTTTGTATAAGAAGCCCCACACATTTGAATATTTACAATGTTATGAGTGTGTTACAATTACACAATGACAAATATGTGCATAGTATAATTCATGACATTTGGCAGATCTGGTGGCACCATGTTGTTGGCACAAACAGGATACGAACAAAACATTCCGTGGAGATCCTGCTGGTACCAGGCTTCATTTGACATATGATGCTGCTAGATATTTGTCTTAATGTTCAAAGATTTGTACAAACTATAAATGGCTGGGTAATAGCAGTCCAAATATTTGTTCCTTTTTATTGTCACAATGAAATATTTTCTGTAAATACAGTAAAAATAAGAAGTGAGCAAATATTTTTCTGTACAGGATATATAGACATTACTGTGTAAGACACCATTAAAATGTTAATTTAGGAAATGAATCACAAAAGAAAATAAATGAGCATTAGTATCACTAAAGTTACAGACAAAATACTCAAAGAGTGTTGTAAAGCAGTTAATTTTAATGATAAATAGTGATAATTGATGTGATAATTTCTGTTGCAATTTGACCAAGAATTGTCTCAGAACTGACTGATCATCTGCATTTCACAGCTGTTATGATATTCACTGATATAGTTGTGCCTGAAAACCAAACATTACTATTTTTCTATTTGTTGTCTCATGAGTCAAAACTATAATTACATTGTCCCCATAAGGATTTGACTACCAATAGATATTCTCATCTGTCGACTGCATATGATATTCAGCTTCGCCTTATGCCTCACCATGTATACTGATACCTCTGACAAAGCTGACTTTTTCATGTGCTACTCCATAATTACGTAACAAGTGACAAGATTCTTTGAGTGTAACCAGTCAACTGCATCCACCTATCTGTGATAAAAAAATTTAATAAATCTATAGCTAACAAAAAGATATTTTTTAAATCCTTTCTGTTGACAACTTTGGTTATTTGAGCTTTGTCAAATCATACATGCAGTGAGAAAAATGGAATTATGTTTTGTTTATAGATTTCCTTTTTAGTTGGCAACAAAAAAGAACAGCTAAATAAAAAATATATATATATAATCTGAGAAGCAATCCCACAGTCAGTAAAATGCTCAAGAAAAGTTTACCTCAAACTGCATTAAACAATTGTGTCAATTAACTGTTACAAGAATTACCTTTGGAAATACGCTTTACAAAACAGCAGTTCCTAAGTAAAGGTGTGCTCATTTTGAGCTTTGTATAGGAAGTGTGTGAAATGTGCCCATGATCATTTATATATGTCCCTTCATCTTTTGCTCTCTCTCTCTCTCTCTCTCTCTCTCTCTGTCTCTCACCAATTCTTCTTTTTCTGTCTTTGGGGAAGAAAAAGTCTCTTGTTTAAGAATAGTGCTTTGGAGTTATTTCCAACAGAATTTTGCAGTAATCCAACAACCTGCCTCTGTTTTATCATAATTGCAAATGTACTATTAGATGCTGAGAGTAAGGCATCTTCTTCCTTAATACAACAGGAAATAGAGCAGTAGTAGATAGGAAATATTTTAGAAACACATTATACAACCCCGTTTGCTATTTCTGCAGCTCATACCTATGGATACATCATAGACATTATTATCCAACTGGAATCTGTGACTAGATTATAATAATTTCATTCTCCATAAAATATAAACATTCTACTGGCAAGATGGTTGGCATACGATACAGACAGTGAGCCTTGCCCATTCCAGAACACATTTATAGACTATAATTATTCAGCTAATGAAACCGAGCATCGTGTGGTTGTCTTTATGTGTTTATGTGTTTGCTGTGTGTGTGTGTGTGTGTGTGTGTGTGTGTGTGTGTGTGTGTGTGTGTGTGTGTGTGTGTGTGTGTGTGTATGTGCGTGCGTGTGTGTATACATGTGTGTGCTTATGTGTTATCAAGGTGTGATATACCTTTACTAGCACATATTTCTCAGATTATGGTGTGCATCAAAAATCCCTTTATCAGATGAATAGATATTATTTATTTATTTATTTTGCATTTGTTAACTGGGATAGTCCATCTGGGTGTAAGCCCATTTTCAGTGGAGGCCCAGGGAGAAAAGCTCCAGAAGTACAATTTATGCAGGCATTAATATTGCAGGAACAAATACATTGATATAAAAAAGGCAAGTATAAATATACATTAGTGTCTTAGGTATAACATCAAATATATAGGATAAAGTAATAGTATACACTGATATATAAATATCATAAAATTGTAAGGAAGAATGAGTTTTTTCATAGAAGGTAATTGAGAGTAAGTCTAGCTTGCTTGTAGTCAGGTTAGTAAAGAAAGCGAAAGAGGAGGAGCGGGTTAGAAGAAGGAGGTACATCAGGTATGCAAGTAGAGGTTCACAAGTTGGGGAAAATACATACAGGGGATAGATTAGCCTGTGTTGATACAAGAGCAGATCCAGTTACTATGTATGTAGTCTTTTAGTTGTTTCTTGAATTGGGTATATCAGTGACATTTAAAATATGTTGGGGGATAGTGTTCTAGATTTTAGAGATATGGTGGGAATAGAGAGAATTTTCCCCCTAGCCTTGTTGTTGCTTTTGGAGACTTACAGGAAGGGTTTATGTGTAGATTGGAGGTGACAAGTATTAGTATATGGCTGGAGTAATTGTTGCAAGGCTGGGATTCTGTCAGGCTGGGATACTAAGCTGTGGCTAATAATGAGCTGTGTATAGGTTAGGTGTTGGGGGAGTTCTAAGCAATTTAATTGTTGTAGGGAGGAGCAATGGTGGGACCTGTGTGGGGAGTCAGTGGCAAATTTGGCTATTTTGTTATAGCAGGATTTAATTGTGGAAAGTTCAGTTTTGCCAAGTGTGGTAAAGATAGGTGAGGCATAGAACAGACTAGATAGGAGGTGAGTTCTGGTAATGTCTAATCTGCCTTGATTTGTAAGAAATGGCTTAATGCGGTAGAGTCAAGTCTGATATGAGTTCTTTTAATGGACTGAGACAGTTGAATGTCAAATATCAGTTTATCAATGATAACACATAGTAGCTTAGTTTGTGAGGTGATCTTTATGATTATGTTGTTAGAGGAAAGTGTGTGAAAATAGTTTGGCTGTATGGATGATTTAGTGGGGGGGAAAGCATCAGCTTGGTCTTGTTTGGGTTTAGTATAAGGTTAGCTTTGTTTAGCAAAGATTCTACTTGCATAAAGGATTGTTGTGTGATTTCCTGTAGCTGTATGAGGGAGGATGCATTACATATGAGGGTAGAGTAATCTGCATATTGAATAACTGAGGCTAAAGGAGTGTGTTTGTGCAATTAATTAGTGAATATGTTGAACAGCAGGGGCCCTAGTATGGAACCTTGTGGGACTCCAGTATTAACAGGGAGTAGAGATGATAGCTCCTGTTTCCACCTAACAGCTTATTACCTTTTGGTTAGGTAACTGTGGACCCATAATAGGGTTGTGAGGCTAATGTTTAAAGTGGGTAACTCTGATAGTAGTTTCTGGTGTGAAACTGTGTCAAAGACCTTCGAGAGGTCTAGAAAGATAGCAGAGACAAGTCTGTTTTGGTGTCTGTGGTGATTTATGGTGTTGGTAAAACTGAGGAGGGCAGTTGTGGTGTTATGGTGGGGGCAAAAACCATACTGAGTATGAGAAAGCAGTTTGTTGGATAGAAGCTGATTTAGGAGTTGGGTGTGAATGCGTCTTTCAAGTATTTTTGAGAGGGGAGAAAGAAGAGCAACAGGTCTATCATTTTTGAGTTCAGTGGAGTTTCTGCCTTTATGCAGGGGAGTGATGTAGGAGATTTTCCAGAGAAGTGTGACGTAGTTTTCAGTGATTGATAAGGATGGATATGGGGTATGCAATGACCTCTGCAGCAATTTTGAGAAATTCTGATGGTAGAGTGTCTGCAGCAAGGCTGGTAGGTTTGACTTTTTTAAGAATTTTTTATATGGTATGAGCTGGAACAGGTTGTAAGGAGAAGGTATTTGTGAGATAATTATTAAATGTAGTGACCTTGGGTGATATATTTTGGTTATATTTGATAAGAGACTGTACTGAGTTTATGCAGAAGGAATTGAACTGAGTTGCTATGTTATCTTCTGAGGAGAATGTATTGGGTGTAGGGGAGGTATTGTTACCAGGCTGTAGGAGCTTGCTAATGGTGAAACAGAATGTTTTGGTGCTTTTGTTGTGCAGTGATGTAATATGTTTTTATCTGCTTTTATTTGAGACTTAGTTTTATTTCTAATCTGTTTGTACAGCTTTAAGGTGTCTTGGCTTCTAATAGATAACCAGTGTATCCATGCCTTGTCCCTTTGTTTTAGAAGATCTTTGGTGTTATTTGAGAGCCATGGTGATTGGTGCATTTTTATTGTAGCAGTTCTACAAGGTGTTAAGCTGTTTAACATGTCCAAGAAGATAGTGTTAAAGTGTTGAATAGCATCGTCTAATGGGAATATTTTAGGGGAGACCAATTTATTTGTTGAAGTAGATAGTGGAATGTTTGGGTACTGAATTTTGTTTTATTACAGATTAGTCAGAAGACTGATTGCCTAGATGGACTGAGATTATGTCTAAGCAAAAATGTGGGCAGATGGTCACTGATACTGTCTGGGAGATCTCCTGCTTGGAAGAATGAAGGAGATTTGTTAGTGAGGATGCAGTCCAGAACTGAGTGTCTGTTAGATGTTTTATCTATTCTGGTGGGATCTTTTATGAGCTGGTAGAAGCCATGTAGGATTATAAAATTAAAAGAATTATTGGTGGCATAGGTGGTCCAGTCTATATTGAGGTCTCTTATTATGATAATTTCCTGGTGGTAGGTTAAGGATAGCCAGTGGAGAATATCTTCATCTGTTGATGAATTTTCACTTAGGGGAATATAGATAGCTACAATGATCAAGGTAATTTTTCACTGCATACTGTAGCACTACTCTTCATGGAATATATTGCTTACTCAGAGCTACAACATCTTTGTAGTTGTTATATTAAACCGAATGGTGATCGCTATGTCTTCTTATGTAACATGTTGTTGACCCTTGACATGCTGTGGATGCATTGTTAAATTGTTAACATTTGGAATGTTTTAAGGTATATCAGTTTATTCCAGATGCTGAGTGCACAACTCAAACAAAAGGAAAATATGTAACTCATCTTGTTTATTTTCCCAGAGCCTGTATGATCTTATTGCAATTATATATTTTTCTCAGTTGTTTTTTTATTTTTCAAATACATTTGAATGAATTCCATAGTATTTATACATAACATCTTAAATAACTATGTACACTATTTACGTTAGCCTGACACTATAGCAGATCTTAACGTATACAGTTATTTTATAAGTATGTCCAATCCATTATTAGAGTGTCTGATCAATTATTGTATAGTGTCAATCAACAATAAGACTTTTCCCCAAGGGTTGATGATAAATGGCTTTGGATAAATTCTTAGCTGTTTAATTTTAATTTCCAATAATGCTGTGGTCTTCAGTAGGCTGTAGAAGTGTTCCAAAGTTGGTATTGTGTTTGTATTCCATCTTCGTGTTATACACTTCCTTGAAATTCCAAGTATAGTCCATACTAGATACATGTTTGACCTATTAAAACGAGGACCTTTGTTCACATTTAATAATACAAGAGCTTTAGTTAAATAAAATGATTCATTAAATAAAGCGTGTAGAAAGTTATTAATACCATTCCAAATGGCTTAATTTTAACATAATCAAAGAAAACGTGCTTCCAATCTGCATTGTGTACTTGCTCACATCTCCAACATATTCCTTTTATGGAAGAACTAATTTTATTGATTCTGTCTGGGGTTAAGAATGCTCTGTGCAAGAATTTCCAATTAAAAAGTTCCAGTATTGTGTAAAGGATGTATATTTTATCAATAAGATATTTGTTTTAATATCTTCAGTTAACCATATTGAGTATCATTTTGTTATACATTTCCAATATGAGGTTTTGGGTGTTGTTTTATAGTTTATCAATGTTTTGTAAAATTTTGAAATACTGTTTCCCATGTCAAAGTCATTATATATGACTAAACCCCCTAAACATACAACTCTCCTGCCCTTCTAAACTACTCAGCCACAACATACCTACTCTTAGCAGCCCTATCTCACCATGCTTCCAAGACCCCCATCCTTCTCTATTCAGCTACTACTACTTCCCAACATATCCTATATCTACTACCTCACCCAGCCCATTAACACTAACCACTCACCATCCTTTCAGATAACCAACCATCTTACCTCACCACTCTTATACCCACATATCACAATATCTCCCTGCCTATATCCTATAAAAAAATCTACTCTTTCCCTATAAACTTATTACTCCTCATAAATATCCTACCCCCTCAATAACTAAGAAACCCCTCACAAATCTAATAAAGCTCAACCTAGATTCTAAGCAGTCCAAGGACCTCTCCAACCTAATCCTACATCTAACTACCATTTTACTATCTGGAGATATACACCCCAACCCAGCCCCCCCACCTCCCTCTCTACAGACAAAGCCATACTACTTACCTCATTAAACACTCAAAGTATAGCTAAAAAATCCCTAACATCCATGCCTGGCTTACACATAATAAACCTGACATCCTGTCCATCTCTGAAACTTAGTTAAAACCCCATATAAAAGTTTCTGAAATAACACCACCCAACTATTCTATCATTAGAAAAGATAGAACCCACAAAAAGGGGGGAGGAGTAGCTCTCCTATACGCATCCTCCTTATCAGTTACTCCCTATAAGAAACCTACTTCCCACTTCAATAATGCCGAATTACTCCTAGCACTACTTCAAGTTAATAAACACAAACACATATGTATAGCCTCCCTTTGCATCCCTCCTGGCGACAATATTTCTACATTCATGGAAGTCCTCTCCTGGCTTTCTAACAACATTAGCAATGAAACAATAATTTTGGGAGACATGAATATCAATTGGCCCTCCATTCAGTCTCTCACAAACTCACTTAACATCAACCTCTACAATTTCTCACAGCTAATCAACTCCATAACCCGCCCCTCAAAAAACCACTCCAGTGGTAGTACCCTAGACTGGATTTTAGTCTCTCACCCCCATTACTTCTCTGACACTGGCACCCTTCCCGATCTCCTTAGTGACCACTTACCCATATTCACACATCAACTTCCTTCACCCTTACATCTTACTCATAATTATATTACTACTCGCGACCAAAAAAACTTCAACCCCATTACATTTTCTAACTAGCTAAAAGCAATAAATTAGAACACTCTAAAAACTCTACCCCTGAAAAACGCAGTTGCCCACTTCAACTCAACTTTCTTAAACCTCCTAGATCACCATGTTCCTATAAAGACTAAAAGAACAAAAATCAAAACTGCCCCTTGGCTAACCAAAAACACACTAGCAACCATGTGCTTCAGAAATAAACTTGGGCACATTACCAGAAAAATAGCACTCCCCCCACCCATAATGAATACAAAACACTTAGAAACAAAGTAAAAAAGCTCATTATCACTGATCGACAGAATTACTTTGCCATACTCCAAAACAACAATAAAACAAACCCTCAAAAATTCTGGAAAGGAATCTCCACCCTCCTTAATCCCAGCAAATCAGATAACTCCAGCCCAAACCCTAATGCTCCAGACAGAGATTTGGCTACACAATTTAACTCTTTTTTCATTGATTCTATTTCCAAACTAACCTCATTATTCTCTAACACTACCACACCCTCCACATCACCCCCATCCTCCTCTACTAACACTACAGCCCCCACTTCTGCTTCTCCTTTCATTTCTTCTCCATCACCATCACCCTCAAATACCCCCTCTTCCCACTCTCCACCTTTCTCATTAAAACCCATACCCACATCTACCATAAAAAACTCCTTCAAAAATTGAAGCCATGATCTAATGCCCCCAATAACATTATTTCATACTTTCTTAGCATAGCTGCCGAAGCCATTGCCTACCCCATCAGCATTCTAATCAACTGCTCTATCCAAGAAAGTTTTGTACCCCAAATTTGGAAAAAGGCTTTTATCATACCTTTGCATAAAGGTGGCAGCAATAACAATATCATTAATTTCCGGCCCATCGCTATTCTATCTCCCATCTCTAAACGCCTAGAAAAGTGTATCCATCTACAACTCCTACCACATCTCTTAGACAATCACCTACTAACTCCCACACAACATGGTTTCAGACCCGGTCACAGGACTATGACTGCCCTTCTTTCCTTCATAGAAACTGTGAATAAAGCCCGAGACTCTGGCCACATTGTTTCTACCATCCTACTTGACCTCTCTAAGGCCTTCAACACTATCTCCCACAATCTACTTCTAACTAAACTCTCTAAGCTTAACCTGTCACATTCCTCTAAGAACTGGTTCACCAGCTACTTATCCAATAGATATCAAGTAGTAAAATGGAAAAAGGCTACCTCTGCATTCCTTAACACCTCAGCTCCTCTTCAATATATTTATAAATGATTTCTGCAACTCCATCCCTTTCACAAATATTATACAATACGCAGATGATTCAACTATTATCTGTTCTGCCATCTCTATCCCTACAATCCTAAAGCTTATACAAGATGCATTCTCAACCACTGAACAATGGATGAAAAAAAAATCACCTTGCACTCAATGTCTCTAAAACCAAATTAATGGTATTTACTCCCTCTAAAGTCAGCTCTTTCAATATAAGCACATTCTCTATCACCAACCATAATAATACAGCTCTCGAATTGGTATCAGGGCCAAATTACTAGGGGTCCAAATTGACAGTCAGCTTAAATTCAACTCAAAACCTTCAACTAAATATAAACAAAAAACACCAAAAACTTGGCATGCTCTACCGACAAAATCATTATATCACACCCTCCACTGAATTCACTCTCTCTGCCACATTTCTCATCCCCTCCCTCCTCTATGGAGCCCCACTCCTAACTAAACTGCAATCTTCCCTTAAAACACAACTCTCCTCTTGCTATAACAAAATTGCTAAGTTCGCTACCAGCCATAAGTCCTCCACCCACCACTGTACATCTCTCCACAAACTAAAATGGCTAGAACTATCCAATCATCTCACCTACACTCACCTTACTCTTGTACACAAGCTCATTTTCAACCCCTCCCTTTGTCCCTCCCTTTCCTCTGCCTTCAAAATGCACCTCCCTAATAGACTGCTAAGATCTAACAACCAAAACCTAATAGAATTGTATAAATCAACTCGTCCTGCATGTAAAAATCTCCTATCCTATAGTCAAGCACATCTCTGGAACTATCTACCACCATCCATTCGTGCCAGCTCAAACCGCTTTTCATTCAAAAATATCTCTTCACTCACATCTAATATCCCAATGGGAATGCTCCTGCTCCCACCCCACATAATCTCCTCCCCTCTTTACATTGGCATCTTTAATGTTATGTGCTCTCCTAACTCATACATCCTGCTCTTGCTTGTACTAAGTTATTTAGAATGAATGTATTAGTAAGCACCTCTTAAGTGCAAGCTTCCTTAAGATGTAATGGCTTCTCAATATTGTATATTGTAATGTTTTTCACTAGTCTGTAGTATCTATAATGTTTTTCACTATTCTGTAGTATCTGTAATGTTTTTCACTAGTCTGTAGTATTTGTAATGTTTTTCACTAGTCTGTAGTATTTGTAATGATTGTAATCTAAATCCTTACTGTAACCTTGCTTGTTTTTGGAGCTTTTCTCCCCAGGACTCCATTGAAAATGGGTTCATCTGGGCCCAATGGACTATCCTGGTAAACCAACTGCAAGTAAATAAAATAAATACATAAAATATATGATTTCATATATGTATTTCCTAAATTTAGGTATTTTAAAAAATTGTTAATTATTCTACTTAAATCTTGCGAATATAACAGAATACTCTGTAAAGTTAGCCAGTCCTGTTGTGGAATTTTGTATGTTGTTTTTATTACTCGCATATCTAAAACATTTAGTTCTTTGATACATTGGAGCCAACAAACAAATCCTTTCTGTTCCCAGGAATTAATAATTTCTCTATATATATAATATGAAAAGTTCTTTGTGATTATAAATGGTGTTAAAAGATCAGACTAGATTTTTAAATCTATATCTGCATTAATAATTTTCCTAAATGAGTCAATGTAATAATTAATCATACAAGTTTTAGTGGCTTTAATTATGTTATATTGCATACTAATACATATGTGCCATGACAAATTGTTTTTATCTATCTGAATTTTTTTTTTTTGTAAATCAAATTAATTTATTGATATTACAGTTAGTAATTATTTCCAATTAGCAGAGTAATTTGGACTTATCCAACCTGAGATTGTTTTAGATATTGATGCTTTTATATATGTTTCTATATCAGGAAAGTGTAATCCTCCCTGTTTCCATGGTCTGATATGATATATTAAAGCTATTCTGCTTCTTTTGGGAAACCATAAAAATTTTATAAGGCATGAATGTATTTCTTTAAGTATATTCTATTCTGGTAACAGTCATATTCCCAAGGCTATATATAGGATCTTGGGCAGTAAAACCATTTTTATTCCTGTAGTCTATCTTCAAATGTTAATATTATTTTGTTCCATTTTTCCACAGAGATTTTAATTGTATTGATGATATTATTATAGTTTTTTGAGACTAATTCATTATTATCCTTGCATAACTCAATTCCTAGATATTTTAATGTAGATTCTTGTTTCCCTATGATGTGATCCCCCTTAGACTGCAGTTCTTTTTTTATGTAAAATTAAAATTTTTGATTTTGATTTATTGAAATGGAGTCCTGAAGTCATGTTAAATTTGTCAATTAATATATTTAATTCTTTTAATGTCTCTTTTGTATTAGATAATGTTAGTAATATGTCATCAGCAAATAGCATTACTTTAGACATGTATTATTCATAAACATCTATTCCATTGATTTTTATATTGTTACAAATTGAATCTGCAAATATTTCAATAGCCAAAGCAAATAGAATGGTTGACATGGGACATCCTTGTTTAGGGCCTTTTGTTATATGTATAGATTCAGAGGTAAAAGGACATAACTTGACATACGATAAATTATATATAATATAATTATTTGTATATATATATATATATATATATATATATATATATATATATTAGGAAATGAACAAAGGCTGCAGGAAATTCAAATAGCACTAGGATTTTGAATAAATAGTCCAAATTTAGGGAATCAAAGGCTTTCTCTATATCTAAGCCAATTATGAGTGTTTCTTTATTTTCTTTATTAACATAATCAATAAGAGAAATTATCCTTTTAATATTGTCATGTGTGTGTCTATGATATATAAATCTAGTTTGATCATTATTTATTATTTTTGGATAGTGGTATTTTCATTCTGTTAGTTAATGTAGTCATTATTTAATAATAATATAGGTCTATATGATGTACAGAGTTTTGGGGATTTGTTTTCCTTTAGGATCGGTGTGATTAAGGAATATCTTCAAGGGGGTGGTACTAAAGCTTGTGACTGAATTTCTAATAGAGTTTTATGAAAGAGGGTTGTATCTTTGAATAAAAAGTTTATATCTTTCCATAATTATGCCATCTATACCTGGAGCTTTATTATTTTACCCTCTTTTATTGTATCTGTAATTTCTTTGTAAGATATGGGTGCTTGCAGATCTAGTTTTAATTTTTCTGGTATTTTTTATATTAGAACATTTTTTATTTAGATTTAATTGATCAATATGTATATTTTCTTTTTGGAAATGTTCCATATAATGATTTCTACAGGCATCAAGAATGCCACCTATATCCGAGACATTTTTCCCTTTCTTTTCCTAAAATATACTTTTAATGTTATTAGCTTTTGATTGTATTTTGATTCTTGTGGATAAATTATGTAGATATTTGGGAGAAGTAACCAAGGTATTAATTTTTAATTTTTCTAAAGCTAAACTAGTTTTATGTTTTTATGTATTAGAATTTTGTTGTATTTATTGTTTAATACTTCTACTTTCTTTTTCATCTCCAAATGATTTTGATTTTTTTCAACTTTTACTGATAAACGTTTGGATTGTAGATCTAATAATTCAGAATCCCATTCTCTGATTTTTTTTATACCAAGTTAGGGTTTTACCATATATGTAAGCTTTTAATGAGTCCCATATCATTAACTTATATATTTCTGTTGTGTAATTAATATCTAAGAATAATTGTAATTCAGATAAAAAACAGGGATTGAACTCTTTAATTTTAGTTATATATGCTGGAATTCTGGAGTTAAAGATTAATGGTTTGTACCCATTTTAAAGTTTTAGTATCAATGAATTGTGGTCAGAAAAGGGGCAGGAAGTGACTGAGAAATTAATGATTTCAGAGTATAAGTCATGGACAGAAAATATTTTATCTATACTAGTTTGGGTACCAAATCTGTGATCTTAATGGGAAAAAAACAAAGATTTATCTTCTTTATATTTAAAAGTGTCTACAAGATGAAATGATTCTACCCACTTGTTTAACGTTTTTCATGCAGCAGATGTACGCAACAGTCTTTTATTTGTAGTTTTAGAAATATCAACTATACAGTTAAAATCTCCTCTTAATATTAAGTTGCCTTTATAATTATTGGAAATGAAATCCAAGTGCTTTTTACAGTTCCTGATCCAATGCCTGGGAACCAGTATAGATTGGCTAGGGTCCATATTCTGTTATTATATTTAACTATTACTAATGCCATAAGGCCTTCTTTATCTTCATACTTATAAATAATTTCTGGATTAATCACATTTGTTTTCCATAAAATTGTTACCCCTGTTGTCTTTGTCTTATAAGTGGATTGGGCCAATATCATATATTCCTTAGGATTCCATTTGTAATTGTCATTTGTTTTGAAATTAGTTTCTTGAAGGAAGACAATTTGCGCTTTGTTCAGTTTTAAATATTTCAGTAGAGTTGATCTCTTGCTACGATTGTTTAAGCCATTGGTATTTAAAGATAATTAAGTTAAATCCATCTTAGATTATTTAGACTATGTATTTTGTGTTTTATTGTGACTATTAAACATTTTCCTCTGATAACTATAAAGTATACGTTTGAGCTTTTAAAGACAATTATCAGTTTTATACTTTGAGTGTTTACCAATAAATTAATGTTTTGGTCAGGCATACTAAAAATGTTTTTTTGTAGAATAACAAATTTAAATTAATAAATGTTAACAAAACTAAGATCCACACTAGCCATGGAATGAAAATCATTCCTAATCTGATGGATAAACCTAAGTCCATCAGATTATCACTCATACCTTGACAATCCAGAACATCTGAGCGCCATAAATTGAATTATCATATGGAGAATATTTGTAATAGGAATAAACAACATTTATATTATTTTGAACAGATATAGTACTATTGTAGATTAGACAGAATTCTAATACAATATAAATGTGTATTTATTGTATAAGCAATTAACATTTACTTGAAAGATCAGTCATAGTAAAGTAGGATGTAATATATATAAAACCTCAGTAAAAGATTATAGCACACAGTTATTTAACATATTTACCTTTATTGATGAAGTCTTTCAAAACTTATTGCTTAATATAAATAGATGTTAATATGTATACCTAATGTTTATAATACAATGTATTTTACCGGATATATCAGAAGTTATATTTCATTGTTTGCCAGCATTTAAGTAATCACTTTGTTGCTAACTTACATAAAGCATCAAGTTTGTTTTATGTAAACATTGAAAGTTAGTGCATTTTAATTATCAGTGCATCCCTCTTCCCCCATTTCTTACACATAAGGATTTTTATATCTGTCATTTCTTATTATAAAATGAGTGAAATTACAGGTTAAAAACAACAAATTCACTTATCGTGATTAATGATTACAAGTTCCCTTTCCATATTCATAAATTGATATTTTATGGCATATACTGAAAGTTTTTAGATTTAAATGGCAACATTCTATTTTGTACAATCAGCAAAGGTTAAACTGAGTGATTATTGTCAATTTAATGCTATTTGTTCAGAATGTGATTGTTACATTCTGTAGCATTCCTAGTTCAGGCTTCTATTGTTCCCTTGAACAACTTTGTCAGTTTGATGTCATGTATAAAACATTAGTTACCTTGGTAACAGCTTAAGTATTATGTATGGTCAGGATGGGTTACAAAACCACAATTCAAGTAAAGCAATTATATGACTTGTTATGCACAATTACTTATATGAGAAAATCATCATGCTTCCCCTTGATGTTCAATATAGTGTATGTCATTTATGACACATTAAGACAGTAGTATTATTATACACAAGCCCATGTTATTAAACTGAGTGTCTATTGCAAATTTAATACTATTTCTTCAGAATATGATTCTTACATTCTGTGACATTTCAAGTTCAGGCTTCTATTGTTTCTCTTGAACAACTTTGTCAGTTTGATGCCATGTATAAAACATTAGTTACCTTGGTAACCACTTAAGTATTATATATGGTCAAGATGGGTTACAAAAACTACAATTCAAGTTAAAGCAATTACATTACTTGTTATGCATATTTACTTATATAAAAATTCATCATGTTTCCCCTTGATGTTCAATCAATGTAGTGTATGTCAAGTTAAAACAGTAGCATTATTATACACAAGCCCATGTTTTTAAATCATGTCTTTAATATCTAAATTCAGCAGACTGATTCATCTTATATGATGATTAGCTTTATTAAAATCATACATTATATAACTATTGTGTGTGTGTGTGTGTGTGTGTGTGTGTGTGTGTGTGTGTGTGTGTGTGTGTGTGTGTGTGTGTGTGTGTGTTTTGCTGTTGCTTATTTATTTGAGAGACCACAAACTGTAATGATTATTCTTATTATTGGCTCCTTCCAAGCATGTTTATAAAGTCCATAGACTTTAAATTATGAGACCCTTCTAGTTTCTTATTTGTTATAGGTATATTTTATTTATTTATTTGCTGTTGGTTAACCAGGATAGTCCATTGGGCCAAATGAACCCTTTTTCAATGGAGTCCTGGGGAGAAAAGCTCCATCAAAGATTACATGTTACAGAGATTTACATTACATATCATACAAGACATAACAAGGTACAGAGGTTACAATCAGTAAAGTTAAAAAAAAATATATATAAAAAATAGCAAAATAGAAACAAATTTTTTTTTTTTGAAGGATAAGAAAGTGAGTAGATAGATGCAGAAAGTTTTCAGGATGATAAGTATTATTAAGAAATTGATTACTAGCTGTAATAGAGAAAGTGAGAGGTGGAAGAATGTAGAGAGTGGAGAATGATTATGTGGGGTGGGAGCAGGAGCATTCTGATGTGGATGTTAGGTAGGAGTGGAGTGATTTTTTAAAGGTAGGAAGGCTAGTGATGGTACGAATGGAGGGAGAGAGTTCCATAGGTGTGCTAGGGAAAAGGAGAGCAGGTTATGTCCTGGGGGGCACAGGGGTCTGTAGACTTCTATTAGGTTTTGATTAGTAGATCTGAGAAGTCTTTGAGTGTGGTGAATTTTAAAGGTAGTGGACAGGGAGGGACAGAGGGATGGTTGAAAAATGAGTTTGTGTGCATATGTGAGCTGAGTATAGGAGAGGTAGTTGGGAAGTTCAAGCCAATTTAGTTTGTGGAGTGGTGCACAGTGATGGGTTGAAGATTTATTGCTAGTTGCGAATTTGGCTATTTTATTATAACAGGTAGATAGTTTTGTTTTGAGAGATGGTTGTAGATTAGTTAAAAGAGGGGCACCATATAGAAGGGAGGGTAAGAGAAATGTGGTAGAGAGAGTGAGTTTGGAAGCTGATGAGAGGAATCATTTGTGTCGGTAGAGTAGGCCGAGTTTTTGGTGGGTTTTTTTAATGTTTAGTAATAGATGGGACTTGAATTTAAGCTTATCATCGATTTGAACTCCTATTAGTTTGGTTTCAGATACCAGTTCAAGTGGAGTATTATTTTGACTGGTGATGGAGAATAGTTGTCGGTCAAATGTGTTGGTTTTAGAGGGGGTAAATATCATAAGTTTTGATTTAGCTGCATTAAGTGCAAGATGGTTATCTTTCATCCACTGTTCCGTGGTGGAGAAGGCATCTTGAGTCAGCTTTAGGATAGTTGGAATAGAAGAGGAAGCACAGATGATTGTAGAATCATCTGCGTATTGGATGATGTTAGCATGGGGGATAGAATGATAGTAGTCATTTACGAAGATATTAAAGAGGAGGGGTCCTAATATGGAGCCTTGTGGGACACCTGTGGGGGTGTTTAGGAAAGAGGAGATGGCTTTTTTCCACTTTACTTGTTGCCTGTTTGAGAGATAGCTGGTGAACCAGTTGAGAGTTGAAGGTGATAAGTTTAGCTTTGATATTTCCATCCTTACATACACTCATATCAGTACTTCAAGCATAGACAACAATTGCCCATCCAGTTTAGCCAGAATATCATTCACTAGTTCATGTGGTGTGTTTCCAGGCTGTTCTTAAAATATCCAAACCAATATTTGTTCTGTGCCATTTTACCAGCCTGTTCCATGCAGTAGCCACTCTGCCAGTGAACCACTCAACACATCTTCCATTCCCACAGATATTTCCATGAAGGGAATCTGATGACTCTTTAGCACTTCCCAGAAACCCCAAACACCCTTAGAATCAGCTATCCCCATATGCCCAACACATCAAGCAAGCTCACCTCCTAGACGACTGCAAAGGGTACTGCACAAGACCGAGTGCTCTTAGTCTTTCACAATAACTCAGACTTCCACTCTTATGTAAGTCCTTAATGTGTTTGGACCAAAATACATTTTAAAAATAAAATTGCACTTATTATTTTATTTATTTTTTATCAAGAATCAACTTAATGAGCTAAATGAAGTGTTTGGAGACCATCAATATGTGGCAATTATATTTTGAAGTTGGATGTGTGGAAACAAATCCTCCACAAGGAGGGCACAGAGCACAAGGATAGACAATCTCTTCTGCAAATACAATGTTCCACTATTGTACCCAGTGTCTAAGGAGTCCATTATTGGAATAGGAGTGAGTGACATTTTTCCCCAGCTCTCCTATCTCAGGGGGAGAAGGGATTCCCGGCTAAGAATACATCCCAAGGTTGAGAAGATAAACTCAACCCATGCTGCTAAGAGTAGGAAATTCAGACAGTCCATGATGCTGCATACTGTTTTTTGCCATTTTTTCCCATATTATAGGTTATGTCTTTTTGCAATGGAGTTCTTCTGTCTCTTGGTTATTATGATTATGATGTTTTGTGCATGAGTTTATGAAGACATGATATTTCATTATTGATATGTTGAACAAAGGTAACATTCATCTGAATGGGAGAACGTGGACAACAATGTATGAGTACTAGTAGCCAAAGTAAATTTGATAACTCAAAAATACTCTTGCTTATTATTACTTTGGGCCATGGGTGCAGGAAGAAAGGTCAACATGACGGGTAATTATTATTGACATCATTGTTTATAAATAATACATGGCAGAACAAACAACATTTTCTAAAATGTTAATTAATTTACAGGCTTCTTAATAATGTCGCAGTTTAATGTTTTGTCTAGTCATGCTGAGTTTGTACAAGTTATCTTAAATAAATTCAGGTTTACATTTTGTATACTATTACTATCACTTATTCCATACACTTTTTTACAATACAGAAAATGTGTTTTGATGCCATATGTACTTTACCTAACAGTTGTGTCAGTCTATGTGTGGATTTGTTTTGTAGGTGGGTCTCAGACATTTGTAGTCTTTCTCCACTGCTAATTATGTATAATACAAAATCATCATACATTTTTTGTGTACCAATCTCACTGCTTGTGTAAGATATACAGTTCCCATGCCACATTCTGCAGAATGCTAGCCTTCTGGTTGTTAAGACATTGAAGGTGCTTTTATATGAAACCCCTTAAACGCAATGGATACCAGTCTCACAGAGTCTCCATTAAACATGTTTATGACACTGTGGATGCCTAATCCTCCAATATGTTATAACATTTATATTGCTCTTTGTTTTCCATTTTCAGTTGATACTACTACGTGGCTGATGCATCTGCATTGCATTTTGATTTTATCCTTTCACAGATAAGGACTGTATTGTCATTTCATCAGCAGTGATGGAACCCTAACAGTGATGCAGACGTAAGTCATAGGTTTAACTACTGTACTCGGTGCCTTAAGAGTGAGTTATGGCAAGAGGAATGAGTGACATTTTCCCAATTCTGCTACCTCACAGGGAAGGAAGGGATTCCCATCTAAGACTTACAGCCCTGCTGCTAAGTGTGAGAAAATGATCTGGCAGATGCCAAGGAAAAAACTCCACATAATGGCAGAGCATGATGGACTTGGGGCATAGCACTGTGTAAAGTATAACAAAAAGTCAATATCATCTATGGATAATGGCCTCCATCAGCTCATCTCTCATGGTAACATCACTATGGCCAGCCACTGGGGGAATTAAAGAGTCAAAAGACTAAAGTGATGGGTAAATGGTTGGGTTGCAGAGGACCAAAAAGTAAATAAATAAAACAAAAATATCATTATGGAAGGTAAGCTCCAAGGATTTTCATATTTTGTTGTTCTGAGGATGTCAAAACCCCCCAACGTATTTTAATAAATTTAGCCACCAACAAGGGTTGCAGCTGTTCAATGTTGCCTCTGTCAATAGCTGGTTTACTAAAAGGAGTGTCATTCCCTTCATAAAGGGGCATAATCTTTGTAAAATCAGACAATGAAAAAATATAATACTGTCCCTCATCTACAATAACTTCTTCTTTACAGCTGTATAATCTTCCTTCATTTGTCATCACATCTTTCAGCTGCATACAAAATCAAAATTGTCAAAGTAGCCAGTTAGTTTAAGCATCATATAATAAAAAAAGAGACTATGCATATGATTACATCATTAAAGCAAGGCACCTCATGTTCATTGCATATAGTTCCCTTAAAATGGAACATCTGCCTACAAACTTCACAAAGCTAAGACAGCTCACTGAACTATATATATATATATATATATATATATATATATATAAGTTAATGATGACAGTTAATAATTACTAACTATAAACACCTCAGTTTTTGATTTGTTTCCACCTTTCCTGCCCTTTCACCTAGCTAGCCACCTCTCTCTGCCTCACCATAATCTTTATTCTTTGTTTTTTTTAGTTGTGCCTTCCATCTAACTTTCTTCTAACTCCCTGTTTCAGTTTTTCCTTCTGTATGCTGTTTTACGAATGATACCACACAGCTCCATAACAAGCTTTCACTATCATTCCCATCTTCCCATCTCCTTTACTTTGAGGACAAATGGCATTCCATGGAAACATCATTAGCAGTAGCTCTTACGGTTTTCAACCACCCCACCCTAGCTCCCCCATTGCACTCATCCCCAGTGCTTTTTTTAGGGTAAAGATCATAAAATAAAACACTGAGTTTGTTGCGCTTATTTCAAAGCAAATACACTGCCTAGGAGAGTTTAGAGTTTCTCACCTTTTACTGAACTGAAAAAAGCATTTCTTCTAGTCGTCCTTCAGTTTCTCAAGCACAATAAGCAGAACATGCTGGAGGGATAGATTCCTGTCCCAGAGACTTCCCATACTCTGGAACAAACTACCTATCTATATCAAACAAAGCTCCTCATTAGCGCTCTTCAAGAAAAATCTTGATAATTGGATGGGAGATAAGATATTCACCCCGAGGATCACTTCTGTGGCTCTCCACAAGAAAAACCAAATGATACGTAAACAAAGTAAAAAAAGCAGCGAAACCAGAGGTAAAATCAGAACCAATTCCACAAAAATAACGTAATCAACAACTTTTAATTTCCGTTTTCGTCCTTGGACTTCATCAGAGTATATAAAAACAATTAAAAACTAGTTTAAATACAAAACAGGTGACACGTAAAGAAAAGATCATTGGTCAAATAATAATCCAATTACAAAAGCTAAAAATTGGTTGATTAAATCGAACCAAACAGTACGTTTCACAAGAATAAAGATGAAATAGACACTTTATCTTTCTTAACACTCAGTACGTTGTTATATAAAAAACATTTTATGTTGACTGATTCATTTAAGCCTGGGGCTTGATCTGCAAGAAGTTTAATCTGCCACCAGGTTTCTCTTTGTTCGACCAGCCTTTTAAAATCCCCACCCCTTAGGTCAGAATGAATCACTTCTAACACTGTAAACAGAAATTGTTTAAAATTCAAACAATTAATGGAATGCTTAAACAATGCGCTGTTATCATTTTTAGTTTTGATGTTATAAAGATGTTCCTTAATTCTAGTGTGTAAGCTCCTAGTAGTCATCCCCACATAAAATGCAGGACATGTACTACAAAGACCAACGTAAACCACACCTGTGGTCTTACAGGTGACATATTCAGGAACGGGGAAGGTAACATCTATACCCTCAAAAGAAATCATAGGTCCCTTAGCCACAAACCTGCAAGTACTGCAATTGTTACATGGAAACATTCCCTTAACGTTGTAAGTATTCTGATCTGATTTAAAGGAATGTTGCTCAAGGGCTTTTTTAACGTTAAAACTATTCTTGTAAACAAATAAAGGTTTTGGACCAACCACGTTAAATAAATCTGAATTACCGTGGATAATTTTCCACTTTTTTGTCAAAATCTCACGGATCAAATAATTGTCAATAGTCATGTCCAAAGAACAAACTAAATGATGGTTACTTTCCATTGTAGTAGGCGTTAAATTATATGTCTTGACATTATCATCAACCAGTATAGCTTTGTATTTTGATTGTCTTTTTGCTTGTATATCATCAATAATAGAATTTAAAAGTGTTAAATTATACCCTCTAGTAAGAAACAAGTGTTTAATAAAATCTATTTCCGCTGTTAAATCGTGCTCCCTAGTAGTCATCCTACATGCACGAATAAACTGCCCCTTTGGTATGTTTCGAATGACATGTTTTGGGTGTGCACTGGTATAATGCACATAACTATTAGTAAAAGTTTCTTTCCGATGTATTTTGCTTTGAAATCTTCCTTCTATGGTTTCCCACCAAAGATTAACATCCAAAAAATTAATAGACAATCCAAGGCAACCTAAAGTAAACTGTAAAAAACCTCCAGTGGCATTCAGCCTATATAGAAATTGTTTGACCGTGGTCTCATTCCCTTGAATAATAAACATAAGATCGTCAACAAAACGACAATAAAATAAAATTTGGAACTCATCTTTGACCATATTTAATATAGTGTCTTCCCACCAGGACATCACTAGGTTTGCATAGGCAGGGGAGGACCCCATAGCCACACCTCTTTTCTGTCTGTAGAAAGTTTTCCCAAAAAGAAAAAAGTTATTTTGTAACAAAATTTCAATGAATCTACAGATGGTGGAGATTTGTCCTGTACTAAAATTTTTGTTTTTACTCAGGATGCAACGAATTGCTTCCACTCCTTCCTCATGAGGAATACTGGTAAATAAAGAAATAACGTCAAGTGTGAAAATTATATGTTTATTTGGATCAAAAATCATGGGAACAGAACTTTCCTTGATTTTTTGCAAAAAATGCCAAGAATCCTTAAGGAAAGAGTCAAAGTTACAGGCCAAAGGACTTAATATAGCATCCATAATTAATGCTATCCCTTCAGTAACAGAATGGGGAGCAGACACAATAGGCCGGAAGGGTGGATCAGATTGACTCTTGTGTGTCTTCGGAATTCCAAAAAGGATGCCTATCCTAGGTTTATCAATGAAACAAAAATCATAAACCTCAAGTGTGATCTCACCTGACATAAGGGCATCATATAAGAAAGAGTGTATTAATCTTTCCTTTTTCCTAATGTCAAACAATGTAACAATTTCATATTCATCACAATTTTCTAATAATTTTGACATTTTTATGTTATATAATTCTTGGGACATAATAACAATATTCCCTCCTTTGTCACTTCTCATGAAACGGATGTTATTATTCATTTGTTTTAAATTATTAAATTACTTCTGTGGCTCTGCTTGACAGGGGCACAGGAAAATATTTTTTTTTGGGTGGCAAAAGCCAAGGTACCATTTGGCTAGACTTACATAGGTCCTAGGGCCAATAGCCTAGTACCTACCTATGAACCTATGAACTTATGTGGTATTTCCAACAAATCAAACAAATCTAGTCTCCCCAAAAGATAAAAAAATAAAGAAAAAAACACAGCCCGCAAAACTTTTAAAAGGAAACCATGGGTATCAGTGGGCTTATTTGTTTGAATAGTGCCAGTAACTGGAGATAAGATTCCTCCACTCACTCCTGGAGATGAAGCCTTCTCAAGCTTTGATGGTCTTCAGACTACCCACTTTTAGGGATATTATATAACAGTTCATATTTTGGGGAAGCACGTTTTGAATGAGTGGCAGAAATTTTAGAAGAATCAAGATGAATATCCATTATCTCTAAAATGAGCTGCAAATGCATGGGTCAGCTATGAATCTACTAAACTCCATAGACCTCAGAGAAATCTAGTGCTCTATTCAAAATTGTAATTCTTACAGCAATAGTGGGGTATTGAGGATCTGGGTGCCATTTGGGCACTTGACCAAATAATCACTGGCTTCTTCTACAAGGGAGCAGATCTCTGTTTCCCAAACAGCAAGGTTGCAGTTGCCTGAAACTTTGATGCCATTTTCCCAGACGACAATGTTTTTTTTTATTTTTGGATTTCAAAAAAATATCACAGGAATATTTTGAACTTGGAACAAAATCTACATTAATTTGCAGGACTGAAACCATGCCATCTGCATGTGGGAATGTTTCTGAGGAAAAAGAAGAAATAAAGAAGTCCACACACCATTATCGATTCAGAGGGAGAGGAAGAGTATTGCAGATTAGCCGGATCAGACCAAATTTCCTTCCCTGTGGATTATGAGATTCAGTACAATTATAAGGATTCTTTACATTTTCTATAGATGGTGTATCTTTTTTAAGCACTTTTATTGAATTATGACTTGTGACATAGGCAAATTTACATTTATATAAAAGTAATCAAACTGTATCAACAAGTTCGTGTTTACAAACATTATACTTCATATATATAGCTACATATCATATAACCTAAGCAACATTGCATAAATTATTCAATTCCTGCCCTTTTTTTAAACAAGAAACATATTTATTAAACCATCATTTACAACACAGGCAATCACACATTTATATAAATAAAAACAAACCACACCGACAAAATCCTAGTCGCAAGCATTTCACATCACAAACCATATTGACACACTCCGAGTTGGAAGCATTATACATAACTTATAAACTACCCAATCATTTTCAGTCAAACATTACATAGCTCATTTAAGTCCTGCCTTCTTTTAAACCTCATTTATCCCCATATGTATTGTTCCCACAATTCACATTTTTTCCTATGTAGCTTCTTCCTACCCTTTTCTAAAGATCTCAGCTCCGGTTGTTTTGTCTCTGTTATTATATTCACTACTTCTAGCATAGTTGGTTTAGATTTTGTTTTCCATTTTCTAGCAACTTTTTTTGGCAGCAACCATAATTAGACACAGCAAGGCCTTACCATGTCTAGTCAATTCTGATTCTGTATCATAGCTCAGAAAAATCATCTCGCTTATCACACCAATCTTTCCACCTAGCATTACCGACACTGCATCCTGCAGGAAATCCTTAAAGTCCACCAACTCACCGCATTCCCAGAAAATATGTTCTCAGTTATCACTGTCTTCCTTGTCACACCTCCAACATTTGCTGTCTACTGAGGAAAAACTCTCTGGAGTCTACTTGGGGTATAAAAATATCTATTTAAACATTTCCAGGCAAAAATCCTAAATCTTCTAGATTTTGTTGCATATTTGGGAGACATATCTTCCCATTGTTTCTTTGTGAATTGCTTATTCAGTCTCTCTTCCCCAGTCCTTTCTAACCTCTTCTGATTGATTCTTATAGTTATCATGCAATATTTTATATGCTCTACTTATTATTCTTTTTTTAATTGCACCATCTGTTCTAGAGTCTACTAAAAACTCTACCGCTGCTGTTCTTTCATTTAGGACGCCTCTATATCCTTCTCTTTGCCTATACTCTGATATCAGTCTTTGATAGGAAAGGCAATCTCTAACCTGCAGTCCAAATTAATTCTTAGCATCTTCCCATTCTATCATCGTTCCCTCTTTAGTTATTTGCTCCCAATACCTTGGCTCCTTTGTCAGTTTTCTCCAAATGTATCTTTTTGGTGATACTGCTAATTTAATTAAGATCACTTAGATTGGTTCTCAAAAAGCCTTTCTTCTCTTAAACAAATAGAGACAAAATCCTGAAAATGGATCATGATATGCTTCTAGCTATTCCGCATCATACATAAGGTTAATGAAGCTAGCCACAAATTTATACATAAATCTAGTTTATGTCCTTGCCTTACAGAATTGTGATCTAATAAAAGGTGAGGTGTTATCTCTGCATAAGAATTCTGCCATTTGATAAAGAAAGCAGGGTGCTTGACAGATTTAAGGTTTATACTGTGGACAGATTCAGTGTTATGGTTGTTACTTACCAGACCCATGTAATACAGTACCAGCTTGATATTCTAACCGAAACTGAAGCTAATCTCTAGTCAAGTCTCAGATGTAACTCTTACGGAATGACTGCCTAGATTAATATGAACAACAGATAAAGTATGATCACTTATGGTAAAGTAACATTACAGCAGGCTGGATGCATTCTGCCAAGTTACTGTTTCTGGTTCTGTAATAAGAAAATTACTCAAAACTCAGAACTTAGTCTTCCCTGAACATGTAAAAGCCAACATTTGAAATGCCCCTTTTGGCAAGTCTTTCCTTTAGCACCCCTTTTCCCAATACTCTACCACAATTTGAAGAAGAGGTAAAGCTATGCAGATTGCAAATGTACCAGAAATTATCTCAATAAAAACTAAAACATTTTCAAGAAACAGTCTAGTCTAGTCTGTCACCAAGGCCCTGGATGAGGGAAAGTCAGTACATATAGCTTACCTTGACTTGGCCAAAGCCTTTGACACAATCCTCCACTCAGGCATCATCCAAAACCTAACACAACTTGGCATAAATCCTTATCAACTGACTCACCTATGGGACCCACAAGGTCAAAAATAAGTGCCTTCACCTCCAACAGCACACCTGTCAGTAGTGGTATTCCCAGGGATCTGTCCTGGGACACCTACTGTTTGGCATCTACTTCTCAGAGGTCCAAGGAAAGACAAAAGGTCTGTGGCTGACCAAGTCTATGGACAACTGTAAGTTGTGTGCTGTCATTTAGTCCCCAAATGATGTTAACATCCTGCAAGAGGGTCTCACAGCAACAGCTAACTGGTGCCAAAGTCATGGTTTTAAGTTAAACACAAAAAAATGTATTATCATACCATTCGGCAAAAACATGGCCCCTACTGATTAGCACATCAACGGCAGTCACCTAAGCACACAACCTGTGGTGAAAGACCCGGGCACACAGATTGACAACAATCTCACATTCAACCATCATGTAGTGGTAGTGGTCAGAAAAGCCTTTTACTTAGTTCATCTCATAAGTAAAGGGATTGCATCGAGAAAAAAGGAGATAATTACCTCTCTGTACTCCTCCCTCACTATGCCAATAACTGAGTACAATGCCCTATTTGGTATGTACCTCTCCAAACACCTGCACCAACTGGAAAGGCCACAAAAATACCTCAAAAAGGGAATCCATGGCCTCCAACACCTGTTGTATGTGGACAGACTCAAGTCAGTATCACTCAACTTGGTATTGTACAGGTGATCTATGTCTCACCTACAAGGCAATCTCGGACTCTGCCCTACTAGAGATGCCCCATATCCATAAGTCTAATTCCTCATGCATCATCCAATCAAAAGGTCTAAATCTAATATGTGACATTAACAAAACCTTCTGGAGAGAGAGGTTTGTCTCCCAGAGGCTGACCTGTCTCTGGAACAGACTCCCCATACACATCAACAAAGTACGTCACTGACCCTCTGCAAGTGCAACCTTGATGAATGGATGGCAAACTACAAATATGTTCCAGGAGTTCCACCTGTGTCCCTGACTGGCAGGGACAACAGGTGCTGATTGAGGTATCTTTCTTGGGGATAAACTCTTGGCTAGGCTTGTAAGGGCCCCAGGGCCATTACCCTAGTAACCTCCTATTATCCTATGATCCTATAGACTTTAACATGTAAGAAATAAAAAGTTATTTAAAAAAAAAAAACAGCAAACTCTGAGGGTGAAGGCTGCAGCAGTCAGCAGTAAGGGGATACTTCATTACAGGATGGGGTGAAGGCTGCAGCAGTCAGCAGTAAGAGGATACCTCATTACAGGATAGTGGAGAAAGCTGCAGCAGTCAGCAGCAAGGGGATACCTCACTACAGGATAGCGGTGAAAGCTGCAGTAGTCAGCAGTAAGGGGATACCTCACTACAGGATACCAGTGAAGGCTGCAGCAGTCAGCAGTAAGGAGATACCTCAGTATAAGATAGTGGTGAAGGCCACAGCAGTCAGCAGTAAGGAGATATCTCACTACAGGATAGGGGTGAAGGCTTCAGGAGTCAACAGTAAAGGGATACATCACTACAGGATAGAGCATTCTTCATCCAGCTATGGGGTACACATTCTTCAGTCCCTTTAATCCCCCAGGTGGTATAAATAGGAGCTAGACACTCTTGATTTTAAAATTCATTTGGAGCAGTTAACATCAGCCCAGCAGGTTAGAAAGGTAGCCTCAATGGGGTAGCTCACATTCCTTTGCAATAATTCAGTCCCCAGCTGTATCTCTTTTAGATCACAGCATGAACTTGCCCTAGTAATCACACATCTAAAAAAATTCTAAAAATTCAGGCAGTGCAACCTAGTTACAAAAGCAAGAAAAAGGGTCAAGATTGTATATAAAATACTTCTTGCTTTCAAGTAGAGATCCACATTAGACCTATCAAATAAAAACAAGTTCATAAAAAGGCAAAAGTTCAAGATGCAGACTTGTAGACCATCTTCCTCACCTGCTGCAAGATGTCATTCTAATGACTATTGACATATAGGAAGAATACACTCACATCCCTGTCTTAGAGTCCCACAGGAGTTTTTTTTTTCTTTTTTCAGAACAGGTAGCGCTCATTTTTGCTTTGCTGTCCAATGTTTTTGTTCTTATACTGCATCCAGAGTGTTTATTAAATGCCTGACTCTAATATTTGCCCATGTGTGCCTAAGAGTATATTATTTTGGTAACAAGTTTATTCAAGCCGACTTTATCCTGCGCACCTTGTACTCTACCCAGCAATATACTCTGCTGTGCTTTTTATACCTAGACATACTTCCAAGCATGAAGAAGTCAAATCTACTGCCTGCCAAGATGAAAAGATTGAGTGAGATCATTTTAACCACAAAATATCTCCATAAATAAATGATTTAATCATTCAATACAAGTAACTCATTCAGCAATCAAAACATTTTTGATGATGCTGGGGGACATTTCCTCTTCCATATGGCCATGGTTGAAATAGTCAGAAATTGATTAGTCTACAATGTTAACAAATGAATAAACTAAATTAAATTGAACTGTCTCTTTAAGAGAAAAATCTAATGGTATCTAAAAAGCTTACAGTGTCAAGTGATTAGCCTATAGACTTTAGTGTTCCTCTTCTCTCCTTAGTAACCAAGGAGTAACCAAGATAGATCCAGATGTGATACTTGAACTAAGGTCTATCTTTTCTATGTCCTCTCCAAAACCAGACATTAACCATGGATGCCTCAAATTATGCCTGGAGAGGCTGTTTTCTTGTTACAAGTATAAGCTACTTGGACTCCATCCTAGAAGAAGATAAGGCATGTAAATGTAAAGAAGATGCCAGCTGTCCTTCTAGATGTGGAATCCTTCCAGACAGTTATTCAGAAAAGAACTTAACAGACGACTGTAGACAATGCTACAATGATATAGTGCACCAGTAATGACAGACGACTGTAGACAATGCTACAATGATATAGTGCACCAGTAATGACAGACGACTGTAGACAATGCTACAATGATATAGTGCACCAGTAATGACAGACGACTGTAGACAATACTACAATGATATAGTGCACCAGTAATGACAGACGACTGTAGACAATACTACAATGATATAGTGCACCAGTAATACTACAATGATATAGTGCACCAGTAATGACAGACGACTGTAGACAATACTACAATGATATAGTGCACCAGTAATGACAGACGACTGTAGACAATACTACAATGATATAGTGCACCAGTAATGACAGACAACTGTAGACAATACTACAATGATATAGTGCACCAGTAATGACAGACGACTGTAGACAATACTACAATGATATAGTGCACCAGTAATGACAGACGACTGTAGACAATACTACAATGATATAGTGCACCAGTAATGACAGACGACTGTAGACAATGCTACAATGATATAGTGCACCAGTAATGACAGACAACTGTAGACAATACTAAAATGATATAGTGCACCAGTAATGACATGAGCACGCATTTTTTATGAATTTTACAGCCCGGCAAAGATCATTAAAAAAGGCAGTCTGGCAGGAACATTAAACTTAAGCAAACTATCTGACTGACTGGATACTTGCATGCCCACTATCTGGCTGCTCACTCAAAATAGCACTGTTTTTTGCACATGCTCAGTACTTATATGCATATGCTGACTCACTGGAAAGCTTCTTAAAGGTATATCACACACACTGTTCTACATCCTCCATTTTTAGTGAGCTATATCATATAAACCATGACACTTCAGTAGGCATGCGATTATACATACCCCTTCTGACAACACTACTTCTCTATAAGTAGTTATATTCCTAGCTGTAACTCTCACCACAGACATATTACTAACTCTGCACTACTTTGCCTAATTGATTCTCCTGACTTAATTTCCTAACTAATATTATGTTCCTCCACATGCGTAAGTTCAGCCATATATTTGTCTATATTCAAGTGTTTAAAGTCTTCTATTTGATACTATGTATATATTTTTGTTTTAAATTTTTATCCTGTAAATGTGTTAACACACTCTTTTTTTTTTTTTGTCTATAATTTCTATTACTTGATGTGATGAGTGTGTATGTAAGCTTAAGCTGGAGCTTTTCTCCCTGGGCCTCTGCTGGAAATGGGCACTGTCCCAGTCAGACCATCCCAGTAAACAAATATAAAATAAATAAATAAATAAAATCTAAGGACACTATGAAAAAAGGGAATTTACAGATATTTATAAAAGCAAAAAAAAGTGATAGGAACTCATGCCTCACGATATAGTTTAGGTTTTTACAACACCGTGGCTAATATTGGAATTTTTGTATGCTTTATTGCTACCCTTTTCCTCCAGTAAAATACATTATCATAATAATCCATTCTACTGTCTCCATTTAAAAGCTTTTGCAAAGAAGCTTTGTATTTATAGCTACATAAGTGTTGTATAATTTCAGTGCGTAAGATAAAGTTATTCAAGCTAAGTTAACTCCACAAGTGCTTGAGCATTTTTGAGGATTTTTGGACCTATTGATATGCCTGATAGCAAGATTTTTGTCATGGACTGTATAGGCAGTTTGCACACTGCTTTGAAGAAAAATGGCTTTTCAGAAAATAAAATGTTTATTTTTCCATAGGAGGTCAATGCTCGGCACTCACTAAACAAACCTTGTGAAAATAATAAAATAATTGTTTTGCATTTTGCTATTCTAGATAAGATAAAGCAGTACAGGAGATGAGGCTACCTCCTAAAAAAAGAACCACATTACAAGTTTATTTTTAATGTTTCTGCTCAAGTTGTATGTGTGATGTTTTTCCCTGGTAATAGGTGGCCATTTTAAGTAATCTCCTATAAAACAGATTCTCAGTTGTGTCTTTCGTCTTTTCCTGGTTAGGGGTCGCCACAGTGGAACTCCAGTCCACTAATAATTGGCAGTTGATTTTTACATGCCGAGTTGCCAGCCCTGATGCACAACCTTCAACTAAGGTACGCCCATTCACACATGTCTCCATGCAGAAGACGCTCTAGCTGAGAATCAAACTGGACAACATCTTACTGTGAGGCGACAACGCTACCAGATTCTCAGTAATATGAGGAAATATGATTTCCTGCCGCTGGTCTGTATGAGCTCTTTATATACTTATACCTTTCAAAATTTCTGTGGGTGTGCTAACTTCTTGTTAGGCTATCACTTTGTTGTTATTAATTGTTATAAGGAAGAATAGTTTAACCAGATAATTACCTCAATAGTAGAGAATACAGCTGATAGAAGATTTTTACAGAAGTGAAGCAAGCCACCATTAACCCGTGTGCAGTGCTGCGTGTAATATTGTACATATCTCTGTTCTCTACTAATTGGTTTAAGCTCTTGTGTAAATTACCATTTCTTAGTCTACGAGTGATTCATGGGAATTATATAGTGATGGTCTCCTTTAAATGTGAAGGCTAAGCTCTTTTAATAGAAGTCTGAAGTAGAACATTACTTAGTCAGCTTGAAAAAGGTGTGATAACAGTAGAGTCTGTCAAAACCAATGAAGACTTAAGATGACACCACAGATCCTGTAGAGAAAATACACATTGGTAGAGTATCTGTTTTAATACTCCTTTTTCAAAGATCTAGAGTTAAGGCAGTTATCCAGCTCTCCTGTACATTTCACTATAGTACACTGTAGTGGGTGTGCCACTGTTGGGGTTCCTCTCGATCTGCCTCATTCACCCTTAGCTCAAATTCAGGTTCTTCTCCTAGAACAGGAGAAAAATTTCACTGAGCATGATAGCAATAAAAAGTTATTTTAGAAATTTCCTTGTTGCATATAACTAAAGAACTGATAGAGAACAAGGCTCAGGGTATACTCCTGGCAGAGAAAAAAATCCTCCTGCAATAAGCTGAGAGAAACATACCTTGAAGAGCAAATTAAATATCATTCACAGTGGATGTAGGGCACCACTGTGAAGTTCTGCAGAGTAAATGTTCTTTTGTTAAACAAGCTGTCCAAAGCTGCATCAGCATAAACCTTTTACTGTTACTATTTTCTCTGACAAACAATGCTCCCAATACCTCAAGCTTTTATACTGTACTCCTTTACTTAGTATAATTTACCTTGAGGTCACGTCTCCTTGGGGAGAAGGCAACTTTCTCCATGTAGCATAAACTCATGTTTCTCACATAGATTTTACGCATTTACCTCTCAGTGTGATGTCCACATACAACTGACCATGCGTTTGATGCCATGTTCTCATTCATGGAGTTAGTTGGGCTGCATTTAATGACATCTTAAGGTAGAATGTTCAGGTTCTCATTGCAACAGTAGAGAAATCCCCCTGCTCTAAGTCTAGCAAATATATACATTGCAGTGTATGTTGAAGAGTAGTACAAACATTAGTATCCTTACGTAACTAAAGTACTGCTAAGAAGCAAGCTACTGGCTTCATAAAGTAGCATGCAGTTAGGCTATTGTACTCAGTTGCAGTGTGTCTCCACCTTATGTTATATGCTTCATGTTTTCTGTGAGAGTGGTTGCATTTTATCTCCATGGGACTATGACTGAGGTCCTCCTCTTCTTATTTTTCTTCTTCTTCTACTTCTTCTTCATTGTTTTGACATATCTGTTGTTAAAATTTATGATATTGGAACAAGTACCCATAAACCCAAGAGGTGGAGACTGGGAGTCCACACTGGAACAACAAGAATTAATGTGGCAACTAAGACTAGATGCCTCTAGACCACCAGAGTTAAATGAGGCTATCAGTATTAGTTGCACTTTAAAATTAAGACGAGCAAAATTATAACAACAATTAGTCCAGTTAGCCTACGTTTAGTGTTCAATTAATTGAACGTTAACTGTTGCACATTTGTATCAAACAGAGAATGGTGCACAACCCGACATGAGGGTGTGCGGTTAATTAGGATACACATCCAGGTTTTCATCTATTATTGTTGAAAAGGTTGAAACATTCATCCCTGTTTTTTGATTCAATCATGTTCATGTATTGTACACCGACTTTATTTTGTAAACATGATATTTTATTTTCAATTTACATTTTGCCTAACACAGGTTAAAGAGATTCATCACTTGTAATATTTGGATAGTTTTAATATACAATTCTTGCTATTTTGTACTACCTACATTCTAGAACAAACCATCAATTATTGTTTTATAAGGATGTTTAGTAGGTAGTTTTTCTTGCAATTTTCTTTGTAATTCTCTTTGTAATTTATTAATTAGTTTGAGACACATATAGTTATTATGTATTTTAAATTCCAACTTGTTTTATGGCATTGAATTATTTATAAGTATTACTATCACAATGATTTTATTCATTATTCTTTGATTACATATTTTTTTCAATGGTTACCAGTTTGAAACATTGTGTAGTAAAGTTTTGCATAGAAAAGTTAATATAGCACAATGAAAAACAACAAATGGTATTAACCAATTAACTAATTATTGAATTAGTAATGAATTAAATTAAGCAAGGTCTAGACTATATAAGGTACTTGATAATTTTATGTGACTATCTTGAAAAAGCCTGACCGTCTCGGGCGAAAGCGCTTGTGGATATTCACTTTTACTGTGTGTTTTTACAATAAAGTGTTCCATTTCCCAGGAGGAGTTTATTGGATTTTTGGTGGTCTTCTGCCTTTACTTTCATTGTTTTTTTGGGACTCAGTTCGTTCTACAAACATTAGTATGCTTACGTAACTAAAGTACTGCTAAGAAGCAAGCTACTGGCTTCATAAAGTAGCATGCAGTTAGGCTATTGTACTCAGTTGCAGTGTGTCTCCACCTTATGTTATATGCTTCATGTTTTCTGTGAGAGTGGTTGCATTTTATCTCCATGGGACTATCACTGAGGTCCTCCTCTTCTTATTTTTCTTCTTCTTCTACTTCTTCTTCATTGTTTTGACATATCTTATTCTTTTTCATTTGGTTCCAACTCACAGAGGCCAGCTTCAACTCACGTTATGAATGCGCTATCATAATCTCTGCCTATGTTATATGGTGCACCAAGGCAAAATATCCTAATTAGAACATTACATTCCCAGCCACCTTGACTCTCTGGGTGAAGACTTCCTTTAGCAGAAGAAGTGTTTCTCCTGTCTGAATAGGCTTGCAGGAGACGGACTCTTCATATCTTCAGTTTTGTTACTCTTGGGGCTCAGACTTCAACTCAGTGATACTTTCTACTGAGGACAATCTGCATTCTATGTGGGTTCTGGCCTTACATATCTTGGCTTATAATGTAATACCTGCAATCGTCTTTAAACATTCATAGCTCTGACAATGTTCTTCCACCCTCACCCTTATTATCCCCCTGAGTATTCATTCTTGTTCCTTTTTTCCAACTAGAAATTCTTTTCAGCCAATCCCTCTTCTTACCTGTCTTTTATCTTACCTACATTTTTCTGTACACTTTGAAAACTTTCTTTGTTCAAACATATTTTACTTCACAGATCAATTCTTGCATTAACTTTAAGCAAACTCCTTACATATATCTGTATTCCTGGTACTGGGTGCTTGTTTCCCTTCCTTCATAGGTTCATGGGTTCATAGATTCATAGATTTATAGGAGATTATTAGGCTAATGACTTAACAGCCCATACAATCCTAGTCAAAGTAACCCAATTTTACCCAGTATATGGGCCCTAGAGGAAAGAGAACATTATGGATTTGTGCCTACTCCTTGCGTATCTTACATATTGCCCCTGTCCATAAGGGACACATGCACTAACCCAGGTGTGAATTTGTGATTCCCCATCCATTGATCCAAACTGCATTTGAAGAGAGCCAGAGAAGGGTTCTACTTAATGTGAATAAGAAGCTTGTTCCAAAGAAGGGGCAATCTCAGAGATAAATATCTGTCTCTCCAGTATGTTTTTTTGAGTCACTGAGTAAGTTTGCATTCATAGATCAGATGACCCTCATGATGTTTGACTTGTGAATGTGCAGCAGTTCCATCAGGCTGGATTTATAAGTGCCTTGTAGGTTAGGCATTGGTCACCCCTTAATAATTGCTAAGAGATAGAGTAAAGCCTCACAGGCTTCTGAGCATCCCAAAAACATAAGTTGCCTGTTTTCTGCTTAGTTATAGTACTTACTGCACTTTTTACTTGCCTGCTACTTACTTTTATACTGTATTTATATACTGTGTACTAAACTACACTGTTGTACTGCAATTGTCTGCCTTACTATGCCTGTTAAATCAAATGTTATTGCTGTTTTCAGTGTTTGCAAAGCTCTTTTTGCTATTTTCTCTATTTGTTAAGTATTTGTTGGTATTTGTTGCTGTTGCAAAGCTATCTGTTCTGCTTGTTCTGTTTTTTCCACCAAGCAGTGTTAAAATAATTGACTTGTTAGCTGTTTAAAACATTCTTTAGAGTCTCCTTGCTGATTTTCTGCTGTTTTAAATGTTTTTAGTGTCTCACTGCTATTTTCTGCTGTGTTAAACATTCTCTAGTGGGTCCCACCAAAACTAGGGTAGTTAGTAGCTGTAGCATAGTCCAGATACCGGTTTGCTGTATCTAGGTCTGTTTGTAGTGGCTGTTTGTTCTGAGCATAGTTTCCAGGCCATCCTAGACTGGAAAGGGCTTTTTTGCACTCTAGTGAGTGGATTGCGCTGACTGGAACCTGTCTGGTAAAAGGTAGTTGGTCTAGGGTTTGGAGTAAGCATCCTCACTGGTCTTTTTGAACCTTTTTAAAGTTTTTTCTTCAAGTTTTTAGCTTTTGGCATTTAAGGCCTGCTTTTTCAGTAGGTTTCTGCTTGTTTGCTCAATATGCAGCACCATGCCCTACTGCTCAATTTTGCGCCATCGCTGGACAAATTAATTCAGCAGTTTTTCCCTTAGATGCAGCTGTAGCACATTAGTGTAGCCCTCATCCTTAATACTTTCCCAGTCAAAGAAATACTGCTAGTGAGCTGAAACCTACTACCAACAAAAAAACCCAGGCAGAAATAGCCATCCACTAATCTCTTCCTTGATTGATTCTGAAAAGCCTCCCATAGTGATAACAGTCTTCAACCGAACATTATGGACAGTTGAACCACCCTTGTTTCTCCTGCCAACCTTGTTGACTTGGGTCTCTTGTGGCAGTGTAGCAATTGCCTCATGTACACTGACAACCCTCTACTAATAACTCACTCTAGTACAGAGTGTGAGAGATGTAACTACACTAAAAATCTTGAATCCATACTCTCTCACACTCAAAACAGTAGAACAAAAGAGGTTACCAACCTACCCACCACTACACATGCACATAGTACCACTACTCATACAGACAGTATGCATCTAGCACAAAAATCAACATACACTGAAGTTCTCTCAAAAAATCTACCAAGACACCAGAAACCTCAAAAACACAAGACTGCTACAACTAACACAGTTCCCACAGCACCCATGACACATAGCAACACCAGTGCTAAACATAAGGTGTAACACCCAAAAAGCAAATTTTCTAATCCTTGGACACTCTATAGTGAGACACACGGATATGCCACTCACCAGGCTAGACAAGAAGAAAGTCACAGTCAGCTGCCTGTCTGGTGCCAGGATTCATTAGATCACACATGCACTCAGGTCTCTCAGCAGCAAGTACAATTATGACTCTGGGCAAATTCGTCTTGGAGTGAACTACCCGAGATGTACCTTACTGGACTATATGAAGGCAGACATGACTGAGCTCTCTGAGTACATGCCTGAGGTAGGTGTGTCCCTAGCCTTAAGCAACATACTACCCTCGCCTAAAATGATGCCACAGTATAAACAAAAAATGATTGATTTCAATAATTGGCTTAGTTTTTTGTGTCATTCAAAGGGGAGCCAGTTCCTGTCAGCCTAAGAAGCCAAGGTCGACAAACCTCGCTGCTTTTCCAGAGACAGTTTGCAGCTGACACCCCTAGTCTTTTGGCTGCTAGCAAAGCTTCTTGCCTCCCCCTTAGTGCCTTTTTTAGGCAAGGTCTCAAAAACAAACTTACCGACATGAAATTTTCCAATCATAACAAAATAAGGGTCGTGCTGCTAAATGCTATGAGCTTAAACCAAAAACTGCATACCCTGGAAGCACTTCTATCACTGGAAGATGTAAATGTCTGTGTAGCTACAGAAACCTGGTTCAAGGCTTCAGAAGTACCCTGGCCTTGCAAGGCTGCAATGCCTTCCACACCCTCAGACCACAAAATGAACGTGTTTCTATCTATACTAGAGATAAATTCACCTTCCATTTACTTAGACTGGACAACTCCATGGAGTTACTCCAAGTTCAGATTACGGTGGATAAGACCCCCTTTCAGGTCATAGCCAGTTATAGATCCCCCTCTATGAGTCATGACATGCACAAAGCCTACTTGACCAAACTGGAAACAATCCAAATATTACCGAACACTCTGCTTATGGGGGATTTCAATTATCTCACCATCAGCTGGGAAAACTACACTAGCCCTAACTCACTAGTGCAAAAGTTCCTTAATTTTGTTAACTCAAATGCCCTGGAACAAATTGTTCATACCCTGACAAATGAAAAACATACTATATCTGGTCCTCACTAACATGTCAAATAGATGTATTGCCACAACTGTCGGACCATCATTAGTTAAATCTGACCACAAGTCAGTCACCTTCAAGCTGACATTAACACCAGAACTCACAATGGGCAAAATCAGACTAAAAACTTCACCAGAGCAAAATATACCCTCCTAGGTGAAGGTATAAATGCATTCCAAGCTGGAAGTGGTAACTACATCAAAGCTTACACTACAGCCCTGTACAGTCACTTGCATAAGTGTATAGACTCGGCTATACCAGAAAGAATCAAAGCCAGAGCCACAAGTAAAAACAAGCCACCATGGTGGACATCCAGCATCAACAAACATTACAATAAATGCAAAAAATGACTGTCCAAGAAAACAAAGGTGAGGCCCCAACAATGGAAAAGCACCCTCCTCAGCCTCAATAGACAAATGAGACAATTTGTCAAATCCTCTAAGGGCTTCTGTGAGAAAAAATAGCAAGCACAACCAAAGATAACCATAAGGCCTTTTACAGCTTCATACATAGCCTAAAAGGTAGGGCCCAAGCATGCGCAGAACTAGTGACCAATGGTATCACACACACTGACCCCACAGACATAGCAAACCTTCTAGCAGATAGGTTTGGTGAAAATTTCACTACATTATCTGCTCCAAACCTATCACAAACCTTCCCCCAAAATTCCCCCCACCCAACATATCTGAAGAACAGGTCATCAAAACCTTGTCCAAGGCAAAAAACACAGCCTCTATTGGACCAGACGGCATCCCAGGCTGTCTTCTAAACAGGCCAAAAGATGAACTAGCATCACCATTCAGTACCCTTTTCAATAACAGCTTAACCATAGGCTAGGTTCCTGCAGAATGGAGAACAGCAACAGTTATTCCTCTTCACAAAGCTGGCCTAGCAAAAAACCCAGGGAATTACAGACCCATAAGCCTGACCAGCCTCATCAGTAAGACCATGGAACATATCATTATGGGCCTCATGAATAAAGACACAGGCAACCTCCACACCCTGGATCCTATCCAATTCAGCTTTGTTCAGGGCAGATCCTGCCTGTTAAATCTGATGAATTTTTTTTGAAAATGTGACCAGGGACATTGACAAGGGCAAATCTGTGCACACAGCATACCTGAACTTGGCAAAGGCTTTCAACACAATCCCACACTCAAGCATTACTGATAAACTTAGCAAACTGAATGTAAACACCTTTGTTGTAAGATGGGTTGCCAACTGGCTCACTGACTAGACACACACTATCAAAGTGAGTGACTCCACATCAACCAGCAGACCTGTTACCAGCAGGGTGCCACAGGGGTCAGTGCTGGGCCTCCTACTGTTTGGTATATACTTTTCAGAAGTTCAGGTCAAAACTAAGGGGTTGTGGCTGACCAAGTTTTCAGACGACTGCAAACTAGGTGCAATTATTGAATCCCCAGATGATCTTAGTATACTCCAAGAGGGTCTTACACAGACCACTGACTGGTGTCTTAGTCATGGTCTCAAACTGAATGCAAAGAAATGCATCATCATTCCTTTCAGCACAAACAATGTCCCTTCACACTATCAAATCAACAACAGTACCTTAAGTGTCCACAAAGTAGTAAGGGACCTGGACTCACAAGTTGACTGTGACCTTAACTTCGATTACCATGTGTCTTCTGTAGTAAGGAAGGTTTTCTACATAGCACTCTTGATTAGTAAAGGCATCACCTCGAGAGCAAAAGAGGTTATAATCCCTATATACTCTGCACTAATCCAGCCCATGATTGAGTATAACACCCTGTTCGGTACAAAGCACTTGCAGCAATTAGAGTACCCTCAGAGGTTTCTCACTAAGAAGATCAAGGGGCTCCAGCACATGCCATACACAGACCGACTAAAGTCCCTGTCACTATACTCTGTATTGTATAGACCTCTTGAGGAAGACTAATGCCTGCCTGGCTTACAGAGCAATCTCAGACCCAAACCTAATGAACTTGCTGCATATCTGTAAATCCAACGAGACTTGGGCTACTCATTCCAGGGACCTAAATATGGCCTGTGACTTAAATATGACATGCTGCATACTGGAAGGACAGATTTATCTCCCAGCGACTGCCACATCTTTGGAACAGGCTACCTTTTCATGTGAAACAGAGCACCTCTATGACACTGTTCAAGAGGAACCTGCACGAGTGGATGGGGCACTGTAAATTCTTAGCAGGAATAGTGTCCACAGCCCTCCTGGGCATAAGCAGCCATTACTAAATGCAATCTTGGGTATTAACTACCATTTCTATGGTATTGCATTGGGGTAAAATGGCTAGGCTTAAAATGACCTCTGTGGTCAATAGCCTACTAATCTGCTGTGATCCTATAAAGGGATAGGGCTTCATGTTTACCCACCTAGGACATGTTGTTTATACCCTGTATTTCCTTTGCGAGGAAACTTCGAGGTCAATGCCACTGCTGTAAATGCCTAGTCAAGTACATCCTAAATCACACATTGTACCGGATTATTGGTCTAATGAGGGATGAGTACAGTTGGACTTTAATTTCCTTGGATTTGGATGCCATACCTTTACTTATAAGTTGTGTCACATAAAAGGACTTCCTCACTACTGTGGACACATGGTGATCAAAGTTCAGACCACTATCTATCTGTGTACTTAGATTTCTCACTTCTAAGTCTACTCTTAGGGGTGTGCTACTAATGTTTTCATTTGCAGGGATATTTGACTTCCCAAAGGGTATGATAATGTATTTTTTCACATTTAGTTTTAGGCCATGGTTCTGGCACCAATCATTTGTCTAATCTAGACCATCCTGAAGGATATCTGCATCACTGGGTGATTCAGTGATTGCTTCTAGCTTGCAGTCATTGGTAAACATTGTCATCCAGAGGCCTTCCACATTAGCTTTGACTTCAGAGAAGTATATTCCGAACAGGAGTGGTTCCCAGCACTGAGCCCTGTAGCACACCACTGGTAAATGGCCTCTTGCTGGCTCTAAATTCACCCACTTTACCATGTGTCCTGTCTATGAGCTAATTTGCTATCCATCTGATGATAGAGGGATTTTATGCCCAGTTTTATGAGTTTATTTATAATATATGAGTGGGGAATTGTGTCAAATACCTTGGCCAGATCAAGGTAGTCAGTATGTACTGTTTAACCCTCATCCATGGCCTTAGTGACTTTCTCAAAGAAATCCAGCAGATTCAGTAGACGTGACTTGCCCTTGGCAAAGATGAATTGAGCTGTGTCCAGTGTTTTGGAGGTTTTCTATGTCATTATTGATTAGGTACATGATTACTTTTTCCATGGCCTTACATATAAGACTAGTAAAACAAATTGGTCTGAAATTTTCTGGGTCAGTAGATGGTCCCCCTTTATGCAGAGCGATGAATGTTGCTGTCCGCCACTCAATCAGGCAAAGCCAGTCCAGAGGCTGTGGTTATATAGAGATCCTAATCGGCCTGATAAGTCCTGATTTAATCTGTTTAAGAGGCAACCTGGTATACTGTCAGGATGCACTGAAGCTATGTTTTATCTTTAGAAATTGCAGTGGTAACCTGTTCTTTGGTGATAAGTGGCAGAGGAGTGGTGGAGGGTATTTCTTGGGGGAAAACTGGGGCTGATGGGGAGGCGAAAATTGAGCTGAATTTGTCAGCCAACAGATTCGTTGTCTCTTCCAGCTGAGTATAGTTAATGCCATCTACAACTAATTCTGCACATAGCTGGGTATTGCCCTTAAAATTGCAGACATAATTGAAAAATGCCTTATGGTTATCATTAGCTTTGAAGGCTATTTTTACCTCAAAGTCTGCTTTCAGAGACTTGACTAGTTCCCTGATTCACTTGTTTAGACTAATGAGGGACTTTTTGCCCTGCTGTGCACATTTCTACTTACTTCTTGACATGATTTTCTTTCTTTTGTTGTACACCCTATTAATACCAGGGGTCCATCAGAGTGGCTTGTTTTTGCTGTTTGATCTGGGTTTATTTCACTGTACTACTGCTGTTTCTATGCAGTTGTTTATATGGTTGTACAGGGATTTTGTGTACATCTCTGCATAGATTTCTGTGTTTTCTGGATTGGGGGGGGGGGCTTGGAAACCAGCTATGCCATCCCTTAATGGGGAGAAAGTTACCTTAGAGATGTTCTTAAAGTTTTTAGAGTTATGTGGGAGGACTAGTTTTCTCTTTATTTCAAGGGTGACCACTTTGTGATCTGATCTTACCAGTGAGGACATCACATTGGAGAGGAATGCAGCATTCCCCCATATCTGTGAGTACCAGATATAGAATATTTGTTCAGCGTCTATATCATATTATCGCACGATGAAAAGAGCAAACGCTCTTTCATTGAGCTGATAATATCGAAACAACAAAAAAGCGAACACACGAAACAGCAAATTATTTCCCAGGGACAAAATTTGCTGCTTTCAAAAAAAAAAAAAAAAAAGTTTAAACACAAAATAAAGTGGGGGGCTTTGTTCTCCACACACCCCTCCACTTAAATATACCAACTCCAAGATCACACCATAGTGGAGGAAATGGCAAAGTCCAGAAGACGGCCCACCGATTTTTTTTCCTGGGAAAAAAATCGATGTTTTGTGACTTTGCTATTTTCTCCTTTCGACATTATCAGATAGATGAAAGAGCGTTCACTCGATACATCTCCGTCTTTTGTTCTTTCATGTTCATAGGGTCATCAAAACATATGAAAGGCATTATAGTCATGCACTGCCAGAGTGCAAAGACACTATACTGGTGGATAATGTTCTGACTAATATCTCATCTTCTGCTGGTATTGTGGCATCATCCTTGGAGATGGTAGAATTCTGCTTAGTGCTAGTCTCATGCCTGCATGTCATACAAATTCTGAGAGCTTAATCTTGTCTCTCTTTATATAGTCCAAGGAGGTACATCTCAGGTCATTTATGCCTACATGGACTATAACTGAGTCATACTGGTACTGAGGAGTAAATGACCAGAGTGTTTGCATGATCTGGTGGATCATGATCCCTAACAGGCAACTAAGTTTAAACTTCTCCTTATCCATCCTAGTAAGAGAAACATCAGTGTGTCTCACAATGAAGTCTCCTGTGACCAGGATATTGGGGTATGGAGTGTTTTGCCTTATGGACTTGGTAGTTGAGATGCAATGAGATGTGGCTTTATGCATTGTGATGGGAATTGTCTTGTTTGTGTGCATACTGAGTTTCTGAGGACTGAGCATGAGATGCCTTTGAGGGTTGGAAAGGTTACATGCAAGCAACTTCACATATGTGGTTCAATCTGTGTGATCCTTTGTGGATGCAGTGAATGATGTATGTAAGTCATTGACAACCTGTTGGTTGCTTTTTGTGTCTGTGTGTTAGAGTCTAGCCTCTGGTGTTAATGTATAACTACATCTCTAACATACTGTATTTGTTTGTTCAAGCATTGTGGTTGTCAGTATACATGAGGCAATTGTTACATTGCCTCAGGTTGCCCAAGTCCACCAAGCTGGATGCAGAGATATCAGAGAAGTGCCCATCCATGGTAGCAAGTCCTAATGTGTACTTTCAAGGGATAGGAGTAGAGGGTGCTTGATTGGACAAAGAGAAGGCTGCTTACTTGATGCAATTTGCAGCTAACCTAACCCACAATGCTACCCAGTGCCCAAACCAGATTCTGTTTGAGCAGCAATAGTCCTGGGTTCTATAATAAGGTAAGGCAGACCTAAATATTCCTAACTAAATGCATAAATGCTGCTCACCATGCAAACTAGTTGCTCAGTGAATAACATGGGACCGAGGTAAAGTTCCAAGGTGTTTTTTTATAGGGAAATTTCAACTTCTAATGATTGTGTGTATACAAGGCACCAGTAACCACTGCTACACAAAGAGCAGCTTCACATAAATGTGAGGCTTATATGAGATCAGAAAAAAAAAGCAAGTATTACACTATCTATGCCCTAAGGCCAATCAGGTAAGCACATAATGAGTTTTCCAGCAGGAATTCCCAGCTCAGATAGGTGAAATCAGCCCTCGCATGCCACGTGAGTGCAGACTTTGCCCCATTTAATGTAAAATGACTGGTTAGGAGCTCATGTGTTAAGGAACCATAAACAGATGCCTAATACCAACTAAAAGACACTGGATACAATGCATTTCATAGCGAACAGTAGCCCATACAGCAGTTTGAAAATGCAACTTTAAACTTTAAATAAGTCCAAAAAAACAATAAATATCACAATAAACTTTCACAGTATAATGAAAACAAGCAATGTTTCCACATGTTTGCATCTGTTCAGGGCACTGTTACAGTGAGCAGCTCTGTGTAAATGTACCATATTTATACCAGCACTGGAAATACAAAAACTATAAGCTCAATGTTTAGCAATAATTGAAGCACCTCATTCCTCAATGTCTAGTAATAATCAGAGTACCTCATTCCGTAATGTCTAGTAATAGTCAAAGTACCTCATTGCATAATGCCCAATAAGCTAGACAGAACTTTTTTCATATAAACCGATAACGTACGGGAAAATGACATAAAACTTCCAATCTAGCATGATATGGAAGATTTTTCAACCCAGATATTCTCTTTGTAAATTTCCCCTGTATTCTTTGCAAAAATAATAAATCCCATTTCATATATGCAGAAAACATAATATTATATTCAACAACAGGTCAAATATATGCAATAAGTACTTTTAAATAATTTTGTATTCCTTGAAACAAATTTATTTAAAATTAAAGCTACACATTTGAATGTTTTGGTTTTAATTGCTTGGACATGTGATCTAAATTTAAAATAATTATAAATTCTAATGCTCAAATCCTTATACTCTGACAAATTCAATAAAAGACTCATTCCCAATGTCACCTTGACATTCAGACTAGGTTTGCCAAAATAAAGGACCTCACATTCATCTTTATTACTATTTACCCTGTCATAATTTAACCATAAAGCTAAATTACTCAAGTGCAGATTAATTTCTTCTACAGCCCTTGATGATATTATAATTTGTCCAAGCTTGACATCATCAGCATATTTTGTCATCCAGATAAGGAATGCTTTGGTATCTGAGAAAAAAAAACTATATTAAATAACACTGGGACTAGTACTGAGTGTTGTGGGACCCCTTTAAGCATGTCAGCAGTTAAATAGATAATTCTTAATTCAGACTCACTGCTTCCTCCAACTTAGCCAGCTAAAATAATAGGAACCCTATATATGCATATATTACAAGAACAGATAAACTGCGATCCAAGGCCAAAGTTGCATAGTCATAAAAAGTTGTTAAATTAGTAAATGTTGATTTATTATAGGTAAAACCATGTTGAGACAGACTCAACAAATGATCCTTTAAATCAGTAGTCAAGGCAGGTAGTAAACATCTCTCAAAACTCTACATGGGAGTTAGACTAATTGCCTTATAATTGACTGAACCCCCCCTTGTGAATTGGTATAACATCTGCACACTTCCAACTTAAAGGGACATAACCCCGAAATAATATTGTATGAAAGATGGATGAAATAACTGTAGAAATGTATGTAGCATAAGTAACCCGGAAGGATCCTGGTAAGTTGTCGGGACCCAAAGAACTGTCCTGTCTTATGCAGCCCAATGATTTCCTTACAGTGTCCAAACCAAAATCTGGATGTTCATAAATATCATCCTCTAAAGTACACCTAACACAACACTTGACCCTATTCATGGAATCACTCACAAGAAAATGTTTATTACACATCTCAGCCAATTCTACTCCTTCATATATTACTTTTTATTCACAATAATAGGGCCCATTCCATTTTTCACCTTTAAATTTCTGAACATAAGAATAATATTTCTTTATTTAGGCATCTGACAAAAGATGCTCTTCGCACTTATTTTTAGCTTTCACTAACAAGCTCTTCAATTTCCTGCTAAGTAAATGAAAAACTCTTTTAGCTGTAGCAGTCTTATATCTTTTCCATATACTAAACGTCTTCCTTTTTCTTTAATAATTTAGAATGTGTTGAGCTTTGTCAATAGGATATGTCTTATATTTCCTAGTTATACTTTGTCTACACTGATTTAAATGCTCTCAATGTGTGTGCTCAAATGAATCCCACATATTAACCAAATCATCAAAAATTTTCATAGATCAAATGAGTTTATGAACTCAGTTGTACTTAAATAAAAAAAATGATTTCATCAAAAAATATTTTAGCCTTATGGTTTAAAGGTAAATTTGTAATTACTTTATCAAAGCATAGTAAAAACCCTGCTGATATAACAGCAATACTCCTCTACATGATATATTTATTGCCAACATTTTATAACTTTGACACTTGAATTATTATAGAAATTGAGTTTTAACTTTCTTTTGCCATCCGATTAATCAAACATAAAACCATGCTTTGCATGTAGCAATATAGGCCTGTGGCATTGCATAAATGAAGCAACTCATAATAGCTCTCAAAGTTGTACCCACAACAAGTCATATATATAACCAATCAAAAGCACTAATCAGTGTTTCCAGCCACACTGACAATGCCTTAAATACCTTAACACCTTCCACGAACAGTACAGCTAACAGTGTTTCTGTACTGTGAGTCACAGGAGAATTAGTGTAAAAGCAAACGAATGAATCATATTTCAGTGCCACTGAACCAAATGTAGCCTACACTATCAAATAAAGCAGTAATTTTACCTCACTAGAAACTGTGCCACTAAACTGAGCCATTTGGAATCTCACCCCCTCCATCAATTATTATCCAGTAAAACAAATGTCAAGCCCCTGGTCTGTCATAGAGCCTCTGCCCGTACAGACAACTGAAATAATTATCACAGTGATCAGGGTATTAATTTTTCCTGATCGTTCCCATCATGCATTCATATCTATCTTGCGCATCTAGGCAGGAGGACCCTGTAATGCTTTACTGCATTTTGTCAATACAACATGCTCAGTCCATATGGTGGACAGCTTAGCTATTTGTTTAAGTACAATGCATACCCAGCTCCATCAATAACAATTTACTTGAGAACGCTAAATAACTTCCTAAAATGTCTATATATAAATATAAAGTGACAGGATACATTTATTCACTCTGCTATCCATCTTACAGACATGGCACTATTGATCAGCATTTATCAGAGCAGGCATTTCCAGCAGCTATGGTCCTGAACCCAATAATGTTGCTATTTGCAAGACCATGCCTGGCCACCTAGCAGAAAATAGTGCTCCTCATTTCCAGACATATCCATAACAAAAAAGACCTGTTGCATTTCTGCACTGGTACTTGTATAGATGTTCTTACAGTCTTAAGAGAGATGGTTAAAATCTCACAATGCAGATTTCGATACAGTACACACAGAGCACACTGTAGTAAAAAGACTGCAGCTTCAAGCACAAATAATATCTAGCTATACTTATCAAGGACAACCTGAAATGCACATTTGATGTTGGCTTCCTGATGCAGAAAGCAGGAAGGTAATACATACATATTCGTTATTAGCTCGTTATTAGCTGGAAATACCATACATCTGCTTACTATTACAAAAGCTTGGATACTAATCATAGCTAGTAACATAACTCTTGACTGGGCCTCCATCCCTGCACCATACTCACATGAAGCTTTAAGTCTGCATGGCTTAAGCAAAATTATTACTGAATTATTACAATTATTAATTACGTAATTATTACATGGACTAACAAGGCCTCCAGCAGAAAGATACCTTAGACCATATCTAAAGATATCCTATGTGGCATTTTTAGTCACTACCTCAGAATTTTTTCTATTTAGTAACATAATCAATCCCTTTGAGCTGACATATACCTAAAAGTCCACAGTATGAAGAATTTCTGCCCAAACATCTGTGAGCAGTTCATACCAAATACAATAATTGGAACCCTCTCCATAATGTTCCATCATTAAACATAACATCAGACTGCTTTGGTAACAGTCCATTTGGTATCCACTAGATTAATACCACTCCTTAGCCTTGAATGATTACCAACTTATATTTATTATCACTCTGAGAGAGCTAACTTACTCCTCGGTGGTGGTGCTGCGGTAGCATTGTCACCTCACAGTAAGACGCTGTCCGGTTCGACTCTCAGCTAGAGCGTCTTCTGCGTGGAGACATGCGTGAATGGGCGTACCTTCCTTGAAGGTTGTGTGTCAGGGCTGGCAACTCGGTGCATAAAAATCAACTGCCAATCATTAGCGGACCGGAGTTCCGGTGTGGCGAGCCCTAACCGGAAAAAGCCGAAAGACACAACAAACTCTGAGAGAGTTAACTTGGAAAAATTATTGCAAATAGAAGCCCCTTTCCACCACTGAGAAGTATAGACAGCTGAGGAACAAAACTAAGCATAAGTTAAGGGATTGCAAAAAATATTTTCATCATCATTGTCCTGAGAATCTTCTTCTAAGAATCACTGAATGCCATATCTAGACATCTTTCACTAGGAAGAAAAATCCCCACCCCACTATACCTAGATCATTCTCAGATGAATATTGTCAAGTGTTTCAATACATATTTTACAGACATAACAGCTTCTGACTTAACAATAAAAAACTGCTGTTTCCTCTAAGAAAACTCACTACTTATGTATTATCTTCAGATTGTAATCTGTAAGCACAAACTTTGTTCAAAGTCTTCTAAGAAAAATGAAATCCTCTGCTATTACTGAATTTGATGTATTCCTGCCTAAATTATCATATTAGATGCTTGGGCACTTGCTTTGCAAGTTTCATATCCAATAAGTAAAAGCACATCAGAAGGAATTGCTTCCATCCAATGGAAAGGCCCAGATTATTATGGGACCTTATAAGGATATTTCCCTTTCATGCTATATGGCCACTGTACTTCCACTTGTCTTCGCCTTGAGAAGGTAGCCCAGGACCGAACTTTGAAATATATAGCGTTTATGCACTCTTTAGGGAGCAAAACTGTTTTAAACTCTACAAGGAAATAAGGTCTCTTGGCTGCTCCAAAGCATTTGATACCATAAGCCATTACCTTCTCATCCTCAAATTATTTTTAGGCCAGATTGAAAAGAATTATTATGAAGGCATGTAACTTAAATGTAGAGTTTGCTTTATCTATGAAACAGTAACCTGCTTAGCATATCTGTTACTTTATGGACACCTTCCCATAAACCCATGAAATACATGGCCCATAAAAAGATTGCCTTGGACTGGTTCTCTTTGATTTTCAGGAAGGAAAAAACTCTGTGAATATTGCTTATGTGATTTCTAGTTGATTGTTGCTGGTTGCTCAATTTGCTGATTCCACAAAGTCAGTGCACCCCTTTCTACAATTTGTAGCAATGTCAGAACCTTGGAGGTGATTATATTGAAGTGGAATGGGTAGAGGGGGATTCCCACTGGATGGGTAGTGAGAGAAGTAGCTCCCATGGACAAGAAGCATAGCATTCTTTGCAGTGTCAGTTTGCAGGATTATTTGTCAGAACAGATTTATTTGCATTGTTGTTATTTATCGCAAAATCAACATATATCTTTTTTAGCAACAGCTCCAAGTTAGTAAGTTGGAATGATTTAATTACTCACCAAAACAAATCAGTCCTGGCATACAAAAGGCATAAGCAATCATTCCCTTATTAAGCATGGCATTTGTTAACAATGGCAACATAATAAATGAGCAATACATGACCACCCAAATACTAGACACCAAATTTAAAAACCCAGGCTGCAAAATTGTTGAAAGCAATCTAAATGAAACAGAGGTACCTGAAAAAAGCAAGTGAAGATCAAAACACAAACATTAAATCAATACACAACTCTGCTGCCTAACTGTCCCTGATTTGATTACTACTATTTTAATATTACAGATACTTGGAGAAGGGGAATATTGCCCTTCCTCGAGACAGTGTGATCTCAGAATAGTCAATTTAAATTGCCTGCACATAGTAGACACTAGGAAAGCCCCCATTGTCTATTTAAACACGTGCTTACAATAAGTCGTTTGTTCAGTGGCCATTATAAATTATTGGACACTCTTTAGATAAATATGGTTAGTTTGCAAGGTTGGATACAAGCATGAATTTGAATAGCTACATAAAGGCAGAGAGTCTTACGAAATAACTATTTTTTATCCTCTGATTAATCAGGCAAGTTTTCCAAGGTTTATCCCAAACTGCAAAAGAGGCTTATAATAGATGGTCATGTATGTTAAAGTATCTGCAAAAAAAAAGGCTTATGATAGATGATTACATATGGTAAGGTGTCTGAATTGAATGTCCAATTGGGCTTGTAATCTAAAAGTTTCTGAAGGTTGCATACTATAAAGGTGGTGATCAGCTGTTAAAATCTGCAGCAGACCATAAAGATACATATCCAACTGCAGGAGGTGTCAGTGATGTTTTGAGCACATTGAAAGAGAGAGAGAGACTGACACTATCGAGAGATAAACCATGCCAATTCATACAAGATGCTCTTGTTAATACAGCATCTGGACTAATACATGCCACACCTAGTAAACATTCCCTAGAACAAACTCTGCCTTGTTAGAAAAAAAAGCAGTAACTGCTAAATCCCGGGATACCATAAATAATTTAAAAATTTCAAAGATTAAAATGACCTACTGAAAAATACAGAATTAATGATTAATATTGTTGATGTTTAATACTAAGGGCAATTCAGAATATTTACAAAAAAATGGCAATGTGGCAACTGGACAGAACCTTGCCTAAAAAAGACCCCATTTTCCATGCAGTGTACATCATTCCTGGAACTGTAGAAGCTTCAGAAATCACAGGATGAATCCCAGGAGGATTGGTATCTCAAAAGGTTCTGGAATTGGGGTGGAGCCTAGATGGCTAACTGAGAGCAGTGAATTTTGTGAGCTCCATAAATTAGTATAATAATATAGGAAAATTTTATTATTTTCAAATTTAAAATGTCAGAAATATATAAATAAACTACTAAACTACATAAATATCACTTTTGGTGGAGATATACAAAAATTTTCCTGTCAAGTAACTTGGAGATATATTGAGTCACTGAATATGAACAACTCAAGGAATTCTCATCCAGATGCTGTTTTGAAAAAAGAATTGCAATTGATGACATCTACCTCACAGGAACTGTCTTTGAAGATGGATGGCTTTAAAAATGACTTAGAAAACCTCAAATAACATTTTCAGAAATAGACTGATGCTCTTAAGGAACTATTACAGCAGCACCATACAAAAATAACAAATATAGAGACTTCTCTAAATTACACTGAAGGGAGACTCAAAGAGGAAGAACTCCAAAAAGAATTTCTGCTTAAACAGAATACATGGCTGCTTTACAAAATAGATCACTTAGAAAACAGGAAAAGGAGAAACAACATAAGGATCTTTGGCATGCCTGAAAACACTGAAGGAGAAGACATTATTTCATTCTTAACCTGGATTCCTGAATTTTAGACTTGAAAGAGGGACCTTCATTTGGGATTGAAATGGTGCATAGAGCACTGAAAACCTGCTTCTAACTCAACAAATACTCCACCTAGATCCATAGTTATAATATTTCTTTCATTTCTGGACAAGGAACTAATGTTAAAATCTGCTTGGAGAAAATCACCCTTAAAATACAATCAAAGCCTGATATGGTTTGACAATGATTATTCTTCCAGAACACTAGAACAAAGGAAAATAGTCTGGCCAATAATAAAACTGTTGAAACAAAACAACATTAAAGCACAACTGGCCTTTCCAGCCAAGATAAAAATATTTTTTTTTGCCAATGAGATGAGAACATTTAATGACTTAGAAGAAGCTACTATATTCATCAAAAACAACAACATAGTGTCTATCCCAGAAGAAATGGAATGGATGCTCCTACTCTTAAAAAAATAAAGGAAGATAAATCCTTGGACTGATGCTAGAAAGAAGAAACAAAAAACTGATTCCAAGATAGCTGTCCCAAAAATACAGCTCTTACAATTACATCTATCAAAGTGTCAACTGATATGGTACATCACTTGTCATCTGTTTTTTATTTAAAAAAGGAGGGATTCTTAAACAACTGAGAAACAGTAATGATGTATTCAGAGTGTTCAAAGAGTCCAATAATTCTTCACAAACAAAGGTAGGTCAAGATGGGTTACTATTTACATTATATATAAGCCAAACAATGCAACGTATAATACAAACATAGAAGTTTCTATTCCCCTACTTGGGCTCAGTGAGTGCTTGTCTTGTTCATTTTTCATTAATTTTACTTATAATAATTTGAGTGATTGGTTAACTGGTTCAATGGGGTGCCATTTGTCAGAGTTCAGACTCTGGTATAACAAGATGGCATCGTGTATGATGGCAGTGACAGTAGAGTGTTTTGAGGAAAGGCCGAAGATGCTGTCGTGGAGACTAATGACTTCTTCAGTTAACGAATGATTTAGAAATGTCATGTATATGCTTGTTAAATAATAGTAGCAAGTTCTTAGTACAAATATTATTATTATTCTGTCTAAATATAGTTAATATCAATTATGGCAGGTGTCATGGCTGAGAGTATTGTTTGGTCGATCCTGATGTGGTATGCGTGAATGCAGCTGTGTCTGGCAGCTAGTACAAATGTCATTATTATTCTGTCTAAACATAGTTGACATCAATTATGGCAGGTATCATAGCTTCGAGTGCTGTTTGATCAATCCTGATATAGTGTGCGTGGATGCAGCTGTGTCTGGCAGCTAGTAAAAATGTCATTATTATTCTGTCTAAACATAATTAATATCAGTTATGGCAGGCATCATGGCTTTGAGTGCTCTTTGATTGGGCGTGGCATGGTGTGTGTGGATCCAGCTGTGTCTGGCGGCTGTTGTGTGTTGCTGTTTTCATCTCCGGGAGGATGCAGGTTGCGGCTTGTGGTCAGGGTTTGCTGGTGCTTGTGTGTTGGGGGGAGATGTTTGGTGTTTTGGTCTGGGTCCAGGAGGGGGGAGTGGATTGAGATGTGGTGTGGAATGTTTTGGCAGGGGGTGGTTTGTTTGTGTGTCTGCTGGGTGAAAGGTGAGAGGGCTGGAGGAGTGTGTTGTCTCTTGTTATGGTGGCTTGTTGGGAGGTTTTTTTTTTTTTTTTTTTTGATCTGTTCACTCACTGTTCCTTTCCTGGCTGCTGCCTCGCTGAAAGGGAGGGAATTTGGGCTTGAGGGTGCAGTGAAGTGAAGCTTTGCTTTAGGTACATTGCAAGCCTCTGGTATGCAGTACACAGACACACTAACAGAAACAGACCCTCCCAGGTTGCTATGGTAATGGAGACAGAGTGACGATAATGCTTAATGGCTTTCAGAAGCCTCTGAGATGATTCTCACCAATGACGTTTTTGGTTTTAAAAAAATATATATAATAAAAGGGCTGTTTTAAATCACATATACACATATTGATGGTCTCCCAACACTTCGTTTAGCTCATTAAGTTGATTTTTTTTAAAAAAAAGCTCTCACAATAGTTAAGTAATGTATGTTGTTTGCCTTTTCGGCTTTTCCCGGTTAGGGGTCGCCACAGCGGAACTCCGGTCCGTTAATGATTGGCAGTAAATTTTTATGGTGCTGAGTTGCCAGCCCGACGCCCAACCTTCAGTGAAGGCACACCCATTCATGCATGTCTTTCGGAGGCCACTCGACTGTAGGGAGGACATGCAGACTCCACACAGAAGCCACTCCAGCCGAGAATCTAACAGGAGAACCTCTTGCTGTGAGGCAACAATACTACCACTGTACCACCGCTGCTTAATAGTTATGTAATGTATGATTTTACTAAATCTAGACATAAAATATATAATTGTCTTATAAGATGAAACAGTCTGGTAAATTTTGATATTAAAGACAGGATTTAATAACGTGGGCTTGTGTTTAATAACACTACTGTCTTAACTTGTCATAAATGACATACACTACATTGAACATCAAGGGGAAGCATGATGATTTTCTCATATAAGTAAATATGCATAACAAGTCATATAATTGTTTAACTTGAATTGTAGTTTTTGTAACCCATCTTGACCACATATAATACTTAAGTTGTTACCAAGGTAACTAATGTTTTATACATGACATCAAACTGACAAAGTTGTTCAAGAAAAACAATAGAAGCCTGAACTTGTGTCACAGAATCTAACAATCATATTCTGAACAAATAGAATTAAATTGACAATAGACAGTTTAATAACATGGGCTTGAGTATAATAACACTACTGTTTTAACTTGTCGTACATGACATACACTATATTGAACATCAAGGGGAAGCATGCTGATTTTCTCGTATAGGTAAATGTGCATAACAAGTTATATAATTGCTTTAACTTGAATTGTGGTTTTGTAACACATCTCGACCATACATAATACTTAAGCTGTTACCAAGGTAACTAATGTTTTATACATGACATCAAATTGACAAAGTTGTTCAAGAAAAACAATAGAAGCCTGAACTAGGAATGTCACAGAATATAAGAATCACATTCTGAACAAATAGTATTAAATTGACAATAATCACTCAGTTTAACCTTTGCTAATTATAAAAAAATAAAATGTTGCCATTTAAATCTAAAAACTTCCAGTTTATGCCTTAAATTAGTAATTTATGAATATGGAAAGGGAACATGTAACCATTAATCACAATAAGTGAATTTGTTGCTTTTAACCTAAATGACAGATATGAAAATCCTTATGTGTAGGAAATGGGGGAAGAGGGATGCACTGTTAATTAAAATGCACTAACTTTCATCAATGTTTACATAAAACAAACTTGATGCTTTAAATAAGTTTGCAACATACAAAGTGATTACTTAAATGCTGGTAAACAATGAAATATGACTTTTGATACATCCAGTAAAATACAGTGTATTATAAACTTTAAGTATAAATATTATTACCATCTATTTATATTAAGTAGTAAGTTTTAAAAGACTTCATCAATAAGGGAGAATATATTAAATAATTGTGTGTTATAATCTTTTAATGAGGTTTTATATATGATACATCCTACTTTACTATGATTGAATTTCTTGTCATCTATCTTTCACGTAAATATTAATTGCTTATACAATTAGTAGACATTTATATTGTATTAGAATTCTGTCTAATCTGCAATAGTACTGTAGCTGTTCAAAATAATATAAATATTGCTTATTCCTATTACAAATATTCTCCATATGATAATTCAATTTATGGAGCTCAGATGTTCTGGATTGTCAAGGTATGAGTGATAATCTGGTGGACTTAGGTTTATCCATCAGATTAGGAATGATTTTCATTCCATGGCTAGTGCGGATCTTAATTTTGTTAACAGTTATTAATTTAAATTTGTTATTTCACAAAACATTTTATTATGCCTGAACAAAGCATTACTTTATTGGTAAACACTCAAAGTATAAAACTGATAATTTCCTTTAAAAGCTCAAACATATACTTTATAGTTATCAGAGGAAAATGTTTCATAGTCACAATAAAACAAAAAATACATAGTCTAAATAATCTAAGATGGATTTAACTTTATTATCTTTAAATACCAATGGCTTAAAAAATCCTAGCAAGAGATCAAATCTACTGAAATATTTAAAACTGAACAAAGCACAAATTGTCTTCCTTCAAGAAACTTATTCCAAAACAAATGATAATTACAAATGGAATCCTAAGGCATATATGATGTTGACGCAATCCACTTACAAGACAAAGAACAAAGGGGTAACAATTTTATGAAAAACGGGTGTGATTAACCCAGAAATCATTTATAAGTATGAAAATAAAGAAGGCCTTATGGCATTAGTAATAGTTAAATATAATAACAGAATATGGACCCTAGCCAATCTATACTGGTTCCCAGGCATTGGATCAGGAACTGTTAAAAGCACTTGGATTTCATTTCCAATAATTATAAAGGCAACTTAATATTAGGAGATTTTAACTGTATATTTGATATTGCTGAAACTACAAATAAAAGACCACTGCATACATCTGCTGTTATCATAAGCTTCAAACAAGTGGGTAGAATCATTTCATCTTGTAGATACTTCTTTGTTGTTTTCCCATCAAGATCACATATTTAGTACCCAAACTAAAGTAGATAAAATATTTGCTGCCCATGACTTACACTCTAAAATCATTAATTTCTCAATCACTCCCTGTCCCTTTTCAGACCACAATTCATTGATACTAAAACATCAAAATGGATACAAACCATTAATCTTTAACTCCAGAATTCCAGCATATATAACAAAAATTAAAGAGCTCAAACCCAGGTTATTATCCGAATTACAGTTCTTCTTAGATATTAATTACACCACAGAGATAACTAAAATAATGATATGGGACTCATTAAAAGCTTACATATATGGTAAAACTCTAACTTGGTATAAAAAAAAATCGGCAAATGGGATTCTGAATTATTAGATCTACAATCCAAACTTTTGTCAGTAAAAGCTGAAAAAATCAAAATCATTTGGAGATGAAAAAGAAAGTAGAAGTATTAAACAATAAATACAATGAAACTTTAACACATAAAACTAGTTTAGATTTAGAAAAACTAAAAATTAATAACACTGGCCACTTCTCCCAAATATCTACATAATTTATCCACAAGAATCAAAACACAATCAAAAGCTAATAACATTAAAAGTATCTTCCATGAAAAGAAAGGGAAAAATGTCTTGGATATAGTTGACATTCTTGATGTCTATAGAAATCATTATATGGAACATTTCAAAAAAGAAAATATACATATCAATCAATTAAATCTAGATGAAAAATGTTCTAATACAAAAAAAAAAATACCAGAAAATTTAAAACTACATCTGTAAGCAACTGTATCACACAAAGAAATTACTGATACAATAAAAGAAGGTAAAAATAATAAAGCTCCAGGTATAGATGGCATAATTATGGAAATATATAAACTTTTTCCTTCAAAGATACTATCCTTCTTTCATAAAACTTTATTAGAAATTCAGCCACAAGCTTTAATACCACCCTCTTGGAGATATTCTTTAATCACACCAATCCTAAAGGAAAACAAATCCCCAAACCTCTGTACCTCATATAGACCTATATCATTATTAAATAATGACTATAAGATATTTATGATAATATTAACTAACAGAATTAAAATACCAGTATGCAAAACAATAAATAATGGCAAACTGGATTTATATATCATAGACACACACATAACAATATTAAAAATATAATTTATCTTGTAGATTATATTAATAAAGAAAATAAAGAAACACTCATAATTGGCTTAGATATAGAGAAAGCCTTTGAGTCCCTAAATTAGGACTATTTATTCAAAATTCTGATCTTATTTGAATTACCTCCTTCCTTTGTTCATCTACTAAAGAATATATATATATATATATATATATATATATATATATATATATATATATATATATATATATATATATATAAAATTTGGCATATATTAATTTAGGTCCTTTCACCTCTGAATCTATACATATAACAAAGGGTGCTAAACAAGGATGTCCCATGTCACCCATTCTATTTGCTTTGGCTACTGAAATATTGGCAGACCCAATATGTAACAATACAAAAATCAAAGGAGTAGATGTTTATGAACAATACGATTCTAAAGTAATGCTCTTTGCCGATGACATATTATTAACATTATCCAATGCAAATGAGACATAAGAAGAATTAGATATTTTAATTGACACATTTTACAGGACTTCAGGACACCATTTCAATAAATCAAAATCAAAATTTTTATTTTTTAAATAAAAAAAAAGAATTGCAGACAAAGGGATTTCACATTATAGAGAAACAAGAATCTACCTTAAAATATCTAGGAAGTGAGTTATGCAAGGATAATAATGAATTAGTCTAAAAAAACTACAATAATATCATCAATACAATTAAAATCTCTATAAAAAAGTGGAATAAAATAATATTAACAAAATGGTTTTACTACCCAAGATTCTATATATAGCTTTGGCAATACAACTATTACCAGAAAGAAATATACTCAAAGAAATAAACTCATGCCTAATAAAATTTTTATAGGTTCCCAAATGAAACAGAATAGCTTTAATACATCATATCAGACCATTGAAACAGGGAGGATTAAAATTTCCTGATATAGAAACATATATAAAAGCATCAATATCTAAAACAATCTCAGATTGGATAAGTCCAAATTATTCTGCAAATTGGAAAGATCTATAGTAATATTAATAAATACATTTGATTTACAAAACAATGTCAAATAACAGATAAAAACAATTTGCCATGTCACATGTGTTATAACATAACTATGCCCACTAAAACTCATATGATTAATTATTACATTTACTCATTTAGGAAAATTATTAATGCAAATATAGGTTTAAAAATCTGGTCTGATCTTTTAACACCATTCATAGTTACAAAGAGCTATCCACATAAAATATACAAAGAAATAATTAATTCATGGGAACAGAAATAATTTGTTTGTTGGCTTCAGTGTACCAAAGAACTAAAAGTTCTGGATATGCAAACAACAGAAACAACATACAAAATTCCACAACAAGATTGGCTAACTATCCAAAGCATTCTGACGTATTTGCAAAATTTATGTAGAATAATTAGTAATTCTTCATTTAAAGAAATACCTAAACTTATGAAATACCAATATGAAATCATATATAATGAATATATTGGATGATCTTAGCCATGAGGTAATTCACAAATGGAAACAAGGTTTTTACAGACCCATTTTGGGTCATGGCTTTATAAGTAGTGGTAGATTCAACTCTGAAAAGGCTTCTTTCAGTTCAACCTTTATTTTAACATATAATGGGATGGCTAACACTATTATTGATGTAATAAATGCCAATTGGGAGATTCTTCAATTTGATGTTAATGTAGGGTTGAAAGTTGGTAAAAACCCGAGACGTGTTTAGGAGGGATAAATCTATAAAGAATATACTGGAAGGTATAGGACATGAGGGTAGGATCAATAAGAAAGTTGGTAATTTCAAATGTAATTCCTGTTCCTTTTGCCTGTTTATAATGAAGACTGAGGGTCAAATTAGGGCAAATGGGAAGACACTTAACATTACAGGCCATTATAATTGTAATAGTAGTAATGTAATATATATGGCCAAGTGTGAAGAATGTCCTAGTTTTTATATTGGCAAAACTTGTAGGAAATTTAAACTAAGAATAGGTGAACATTTGGGGGATATAAGACATTGTAGGACCACTGGTGCCCTATTTAGGCATATTAAGGAAAATCAGACACATCATTTTAAATTTTTGGTTTTGCAGCAGTTAGTGAAGGATGAACAAGGGTCCATTTTAGATGTACATCTGGACCTGATGGAACTGAGAAGGCAGTTGTTTTTAAACGCCTCTCATTACCTAGGTGTTAATGAAACCATAAGTATTGCAAGTGTTTTAAAACTTGATCAAATTTCAGGTTAGTGCAGGTGACATGTCCATTATTAAATGGTATTTATTATTAATTAATTGTAATTTACCACTGTGTTTTTAGGTTGGCAAACAGGTTGTTTATATGTATTCAGTATTTATAAAATATGTTATAAATTAATCATTAATTCTTGTTTATAATGGTGTGCATTTTGCTTTTAATCTTGATTTTAAACGTTAATTGATTAATTAGGGGGGATATGTAGTTGGTTGGGTTAGTGTGGAATATTGTTCTGAGGAAGTCTCTGTAGTGGAGAAGAAAGCGCTTAACATTAATAAAGTTTAGTGTTTTTGGATTGTTCACATCCTGCTGACATCAAGGATACATTTTATATCACGGAATAAAAAGACCAATGTTTTGCAGTACAAATATGTAGGCTAGCAAATCTCTAAATAATAGCTATATTCCTTACATCATGTCCTAAAGGCACTTAAAAAGATTCAAACCCTCTGCCTTTGACTGTCACACATAGCTTCTTAGCAAGTTTTAGTGCTCTGTACCATCACTAGATACCTGGGATATATTTACCACATTACCTTAAGTCTGAGAAAAGCCATTAAACTGAAAGCGAGAGAACAGTTTTGATTGCTGCACCTTTGACACAGAATGCAGTTTATCAAACAGGAGCCTTAGCCCTCTCAGTTAACTGCGGAGTTAATGCAATAGGTTACTTTTTACATAATAAGAAGTACAAAACTGATGCCTGGCTTAAGTCATTGTTTACAGCAGTCGTTACGAGAGAATGGGCATGTATAGGAGGCAATAGCAGGCAACAACAGGATCACTCTATAAAATCACAACAGTTGAGTGGGGTGGGGTTGGGGGTGGGAGTGTGTCCATGTTGGGAGAGGCTTCAAAATGCAGCCGGGATGATGCCATTGGTGACTACCAAAGTGCTAACTTGCACTCAATGTAGTTAAAGATCATGTTTAAAGATAAGAAATGTGCTTTTCATTTCAAACAAAAAAGTGTTCACATGCATCTTTATTCTTGGGAACACTTTTATGCATGAAAAGAAAAGTGAGGTTTGAAGCCTTTAAAAAATATTGTTTCAAATATTGCTTCCAAACATAGAATGCTAAATGTAGTAAGCGATGTTTATGGCACTAGTATTCATGGGAAGGCATGGGACAGTTACGTCATTCTGGGTTCCAGGTCTAATAATGCTGGATTGGCATAGGTAAGTAATTGTAAATTAGTGAAGTCATTGCCAAACTGTTAAATTAGTAGTTTGGCAGAAAGTTACATCATTAGCTATATCATTAGTTCATCTGATTATATTTGGAAAAAGGGAAAAACAAAAAGATTGCGTATTTTATTATAGTTTTATTTGCATTGTTATTTATTTCTTTTACCTACTATTTCCTGTGAGTTCTTTTCTTATCTTGTATGTGCAACAGGCATGAATAACTGCAGTAGATATATATATATATATATATATATATATATATATATATATATATATAATCCACAAACAAATCCAGCACTCACGTAGAATAAAATCCACAATCAGCAGAGTATTTAACTTTTTATTGGCAAACCTGCCCAAAAATACACAGACCGGTGGCCGGTTTCGCTCGCAGCGTCTTCAGTGTGTGAATTCAATACTCAAGGACCCGGATTATATACGTGAACGGCGCTAACCGTCACGTATTAAAAGAGACAGTGCACCTTGTACCTCACAGCAAATGCTGACCCAAGGCTAAAACAAAAAAACAAAAAACCCAAAAACCACTGTTATCAGACCTTATTTCAAACGTGAAATGCCCCAACCCATTAACTAAATATAATATTGAATGCAACCTTATCAAGCAAAATTTCAGTACACCTAGATGTTTCTAAATTAAGTTGTTATCTATTAGCACATTCTGCCCCAATATTTATAACAATTAATGAAAGGATATGTAAAGTCATCCACTATTCTCACCATTACTAAGTATGAAGACTAATGTATATATATAAATTTATTACCAATGGTCATTTAAACCTGGCTTAAATAAAGCCCCTAAATTCATTATCCATCTTCGTTCCTTTTGTGTCAAAATATCATGTTTTCTTTGATCATTAACATTATGTGTAGCCACCATATCCAATCCAATAAAAATAAAATGGGCAGATACATGTGTTAATTTGTGCTTATATAGGGCACTTCTTGTGCGTTGGCACTTAATATCACTAATATGCAAAGCAATTCTTTGCTTAAAAGTGCACGAAGTTTGCCCCACATAGAAGGCACCATACTGGCAAACCGCCATGTATACTACCCATGTACTGTTGCAAGTGATAAGACTACGGATGTCAAAAACTTTTTTTGTATTTACCGATGTGAAAGATTTAGTTTTAGCCATAATATTACAGTATTTACAAGCTCCACAAAAAGTACTCCCTACAGTGACTGTGTTCATAGCTCTTGTTACCTCCCCTTTTTTAAAAGATGAAAAATATTGTCCCAAGTTCTTGCCTCTTCTATAACCATAATGACATTGATTATCCACATATTGAGTAAAAAATGCATCAGACTTCAATATATGCCAATGTTGGGCAAGTACATTTTTAATACGGTATGTATTACTTCCATACGTTGTTATAAATCTGATGAATTGACTTTCATCCCTGTTGTCATGATCCTCCAATAAAGTAGTTCTTTCTACATGCATTGCCTCCCTATAAGCCTGTTGAACTAAGTTTTTACTATATCCCCTATTCTGAAATCTAACTTTTAAATCCACTGCCTGCTTATGAAATTTATTTTCCAAAGAACAGATCTTTCTAATTCTTCGAAATTGTGATTTTGGTATGTTTTAGATAGTGTGTGTGTGTGTGTGGGGGGGGGGTGATAGCTACTGGCATAAAGAAATCCATTTCTAGAAAATGGCTTTCTGTAAAGATCTGTAAATACAGAACCATCATCTGTTTTACAGACCGTAACATCCAAAAATTGGACTTCCTGTATATGAATTGTTCCAGAAAAAATCATACCAAATCTATTGGAATTAAGATATTCTACAAACAACTCCCAGTGCTGTTCAGATCCCCCCCCACACTATCCAACAATCATCCAAATATCTCCTCCACATCACCAATGACTGTTTAAAGCAAACAGGCATAGAATATATGTAAAGCATTTCCAAATATCCCATAAAGAGATCAGCATAAGTGGGGGCAAAAGTAGCCCCCATAGCTGTTCCCTTTACCTGTATATACCATGCATTATTGAAAGTGAAGGTATTATGTTCTAATACTAACTGAAGTATATGTATAAGAAATTCCTGTTCTTGTCTGGAATATAAGCTGGAACATTCCCTGGTTGGATTTCTTCATTACGGAAGGGCCTGGGGACCGTTTTGGACTAAAAACATTGACATTTGTACTTTACGGGTACAGCTTCAGGTAACATCTTTTATTCTATCAGCAGAGCTTTTGACTACAGTTTAATTATTTGACTACACCAGCCCTAATATGGCTCAAGGAACTGAATTTTTATGTTACATAAAAAACTTAACGGCGGATAAGGATGACAGTGCTTGTTTTACGGGGGAAAGCAATATGAACAAAACGTTAATTAATGTTTCCAATAAACCAGTTGAAGTGGTGGAGAGCTTCAGTGCATTAACGGAAGCTTCTAAACGAGTACGTTCTTGTGTTTGGCACTGCAAGTTACTAAAAGCGTATTTGTCTGCTAAGATTATTCCAAGGGGCTTGCGTGTTTATGTAGAACCAGGTTTGGGCAACAATGATGCAGCTTTCATGCATAAATGGAGAACAATACAAGCTACGGCTTCATGTATGTTTATACAGTTATTGGTGGAACACTATGAAAGCCAATTGCCCGATTTATTAGCAAAACTTGAACAGTGTTTTGAGAATACACAGAAACACACCAATACCTTGGAATATAAGGATTTGCATGCAAAATACATAGTTGATATAGAAAAATATAATCAAGAGCTGGCTAAAAGAAAGATGCAGAAATATCAGAGGGATGTTACAGATTTTCAACAAGCCAATATGTATAGTTGGAAAAAGCAGAAGAAGGGTGTTAGATTTACAGATGATAAACAGGTCCCCAGGCCCAAAAGGAAACGGGTGAAATCAATATTGAGGAGAAGAGAAACCACAACAAGTGGTTCTGAATATTCATCCAGCATGTCTAATACCGACACCGAACCAGAGATGGGAGATTTGCCTGATGTACCATCACCAGTCAGTAAAAGATATAAAATCCCTTTAGACGGGCAGGGCGGAAACATTGTGGACATGGACGAAGCAGTACAACAGATATTTCAAGACCAATTCCAGCAGCAACAGACTTTGAAAGATTAAACAGTACTGAATTTGTTAATGATATAAATAATCTGGTCATTAATCTAACAAGATTTGAGTTTTCCTCCAGTGAATTCAGTGTGTTGAATAAAGGCCTTGGGTTCATACCTTCTTTTTTTGTCTCACATTATGATATTGTAAATGATGTTAAAAGTTTCTGCAGACAGCTGAATTTGAAATATTTTTATTTTTATGCACATAAAGATACATCTTGCAGTACAGGGGAGTCTACAGGCTGTAAGTTTAGAAAATCACAATTCATGCCACCATATCACAGCAATATTAAGACCTTTGAACAGATTATTTTGAAAGATCTACATGTTAATCAATCAGATATTTTTAACATTGGTTCACAAAATTTGAATCCAGAAGAAAAGTATGCATTAACTAAGTTGATGAATAATCATGATATAGTTATTATCGGAGCAGACAAAGGGGGTGCTGTCGTGATTTGGGAGAGACAACATTATTTGATAGAAGCCAATAGACAGTTAACCAATACTGAGTATTATTCAAGTCTAAGTGAAGACCCTATTCAGCAACATAAGCATCAGATTGATGTTTATTTAGAAGAAGCTTATCTACGACAGATAATTAGTCTCCAATTACTTAAACAGCTACAAGTGCAATACCCTATGACACAATATTTCTATATGGTCCCTAAGATACACAAGAGTATCATTAATCCCCCTGGACGCCCAATAGTAGCAGGTAGGGGATCTTTGACTGAACCTCTTTCTGAGTAGCTTGAATACAGGTTGAAGAAATTGTTGAATTTTGTTACTGCACGTATACGTGACACGCAGCAATTTTTGGTGTTAATTGATGAGATAGAAGTTACTAAAGAACAGTACTTGGGTACATTAGATGTACAGTCATTGTACACATCTATACCTCACGACGGAGGTGTTGAAGCAGTACAGTATTGGATGTCACAGTCAGGCTTATATTCCAGACAAGAACAGGAATTTCTTATACATATACTTCAGTTAGTATTAGAACATAATACCTTCACTTTCAATAATGCATGGTATATACAGGTAAAGGGAACAGCTATGGGGGCTACTTTTGCCCCCACTTATGCTGATCTCTTTATGGGATATTTGGAAATGCTTTACATATATTCTATGCCTGTTTGCTTTAAACAGTCATTGGTGATGTGGAGGAGATATTTGGATGATTGTTGGATAGTGTGTGGGGGATCTGAACAGCACTGGGAGTTGTTTGTAGAATATCTTAATTCCAATAGATTTGGTATGATTTTTTCTGGAACAATTCATATACAGGAAGTCCAATTTTTGGATGTTACGGTTGGTAAAACAGATGATGGTTCTGTATATATGGATCTTTACAGAAAGCCATTTTCTAGAAATGGATTTCTTTATGCCAGTAGCTGTCACCCCCCCACACACTATCCAAAACATACCAAAATCACAATTTCGAAGAATTAGAAAGATCTGTTCTTTGGAAAATAAATTTCATAAGCAGGCAGTGGATTTAAAAGTTAGATTTCAGAATAGGGGATATAGTAAAAACTTAGTTCAACAGGCTTATAGGGAGGCAATGCATGTAGAAAGAACTACTTTATTGGAGGATCATGACAACAGGGATGAAAGTCAATTCATCAGATTTATAACAACGTATGGAAGTAATACATACCGTATTAAAAATGTACTTGCCCAACATTGGCATATATTGAAGTCTGATGCATTTTTTACTCAATATGTGGATAATCAATGTCATTATGGTTATAGAAGAGGCAAGAACTTGGGACAATATTTTTCATCTTTTAAAAAAGGGGAGGTAACAAGAGCTATGAACACAGTCACTGTAGGGAGTACTTTTTGTGGAGCTTGTAAATACTGTAATATTATGGCCAAAACTAAATCTTTCACATCGGTAAATACAAAAAAAGTTTTTGACATCCGTAGTCTTATCACTTGCAACAGTACATGGGTAGTATACATGGCGGTTTGCCTGTGTGGTGCCTTCTATGTGGGGTAAACTTCGTGTAGTTTTAAGCAAAGAATTGCTTTGCATATTAGTGATATTAAGTGCCAACGCACAAGAAGTGCCCTATATAAGCACAAATTAACACATGTACCTGCCCATTTTATTTTTATTGGATTGGATATGGTGGCTACACATAATGTTAATGATCAAAGAAAACATGATATTTTGACACAAAAAGAACGAAGATGGATAGTGAATTTAGGGGCTTTATTTAAGCCAGGTTTAAATGACCATTGGTAATAAATTTATATATATACTTTAGTCTTCATACTTAGTAATGGTGAGAATAGTGGATGACTTTACATATCCTTTCATTAATTGTTATAAATATTGGGGCAGAATGTGCTAATAGATAACAACTTAATTTAGAGACATCTAGGTGTACTGAAATTTTGATTGATAAGGTTGCATTCAATATTATATTTAGTTAATGGGTTGGGGCATTTCACATTTGAAATAAGGTCTGATAATAGTGGTTTTTGGGTTTTTTGTTTTTTGTTTTAACCTTGGGTCAGCATTTGCTGTGAGGTACAAGGTGCACTGTCTCTTTTAATGTGTGACGGCTAGCACCGTTCATGTATATAATCCGGGTCCTTGAGTGTTGAATTCACACACTGAAGATGCTGCGAGCGAAACTGGCCACCGGTCTGTGTATTTTTGGGCAGGTTTGCCAATAAAAAGTTAAATACTCTGCTGATTGTGGATTTTATTCTACGTGAGTGCTGGATTTGTTTGTGGATTATCTACTGAGGTCCGTGCACCTATTTTTTGTTCCGCGCATCCATCATGGTTGGGAACTATATATATATATATATATATATATATATATATATATATATATATATATATGGGTCTACTTCACATAATCGAACATCCAAATGTTCGACTTTCATATGGCTGAGACCATATGATCGAACATTTGAATGTTCGACAATGTGAAAAAAAAGAAAGAAAGAAAATAAAAACTAAACAGTGCTAGCAAACCCCCCTGCACCCCCACACCCCCCACTATTCAAATATACTAACTCTGTGATAGCACTACATTGCAGTAAAGGGAAATCTTCTCATTTTGCATTCCCCATTCAGATCATTCAAACTTTTAAAAGTTCGATCGTATGAAAGTCGAGCTTTTAAAAGTTCGACCATCTGAAGGGGACCCATACATATATATATATATATATATGTATACACATCTAAACATTCAAATGTCAATGTCATCATTTTTGATACAAAATAATGGAAAAATGAAAAAAGAAATGTTGATATGGATCTGCTCATGCTATGAGACATAGCTTCAGACCAGCTAACTATAAACCAATGTTTTTTGCAGGGGGTATGCCCTCATGCATCCCACACTTGCTTGATAATTATATATTATATTCTAACTTAAAGACTGTACAATACTGGGGAAGGACATAATCCCAATCCGCTGTAATGCAACAGTCTGACACAACTGCCAAACAGTTATTTTATCGAAGTGAGTTGACAAAACAAATGGCCACTATATGGTCAATGTAAACAATACTTTTTAAAGTGCATAACCCCCCTCCCCATGTAATGCAATGTTTTTGATTTTTTTTTAAGTGATCGCAAATGTAATCCATTCATTTACATTTCTAACTACTTTAGTGTCAATTAATTTTTTAGACAAATTTTCTGAAGAATGAAATTTTGTCGGCATTATAAAAAATGTAATCATTCATATATGCCTGTGTGTGTGTGTGTGTGTGTCAACACACACACACACACACACACACACACACACACACACACACACACACACACACACACCATATATACTTTTAACTTATCTAGTTTTGCAATGCTGTAAAATTTCCATCATCAGTACAAGCTTCAATCCACCAGTGTGTTTTCTGATAACTTACATTTTCCTTGTATAGGGTCACAGGGTTGTCAGAACCTATCTCAACAACCAAAAGACTCTAAGTATTTAACCCATTCTGGGCATGATGCCATGTCATCACTGCACATACACACTCACTCATGTACTACACATGCACACAAATGGAAATTTCCAGAACAACAACTCACCAGCTTTATGTTTTTGTGTGGTGGAAAGAAGTCATGGCACTTGAAGAAAATGCACCCAGAAATTTGGAGAATATCAATTCACCAACTTTGTGTTTTTGATAGGTGGAAGGAAATCATGACACTTGGAGAAAATCCATCCAACCTCAGAGAAGTGCAGACTCCACATAGAAGGCGTCCCAGCTAAGAATCTAACTGGATCAAAATCCATTTTATGCTCAGTGTTTGCATGTGGCAAGTTATGAGCCCATTCTTGCTGTAAATGAAATGCATATTTCCTTCACCTCTGAGATAAATAGTTCTAGTTTAAAAAAATTAACAGTGGTTTAATATAAATCCTACTATTGCAAAAGACAAAAGTTATTTTCCTGTGCATCATTTGTGCAAGCTCTGCACACTGAATAAAAGCACTATGAAACTAAAGCAAAAAAAAGACATCAAGGCATAGTTCAATGACCTTTAACACTTTTGTCTGTTCAACTGTGCTGCAGTACTCAGCAATTGTTAAATAAGTTCTTGGGAACTCAGGTGTACCTCACAGGGCTAGAGCCACTTACAAATTCCAGTTGCTTCTTGTGCCATTTTTGCTTCCTGCCTGAAACTGGTTTCCCTTTTTGACCTAAAACATGCAATATGATCCAATGTGTGTGCCTTTGTAGGAGGGGGTAGAGGTTTTTGTGGGAAAAGATAAATGAGCAGGGAAAATATCCCTGCAGCTGTCCTATTCATCTTTTCCTGTTAGCAAGATTTTTGCTTATAAGGCAATATTATTTGTAATGTATTTCTGATGGCACTAGAAAATATACGAGACATATATGTATAAAACCAATTGTGTATTAAAGTAAATATAAAATTCTTGCACCTAGATTCAGAAAATTTTGTTATTATAAATGCTAGTGTATAATCTCAGATGAGTGATTATTTCTTGTATTCATTTAATATGCTATTGTACCAAAAAATCAATGCTACAACAGTTTACAAGTTATATAACAACCATATTACTATATGCATGCACAAGAAAATTTCTTCATAATCAATCTATTTATGGAATGGGTAACACACAATTGTTATAACAAGGAAGTACCACAGGAAGAAACTGTATACACATGACTATCACAATCCACACAAAAGACCTGCTCTGGCCAAACATTTGTGATCAGAATTCCTGCATTGTATTATTCACTTGATTGTGCCAAAAGTGAACAGTGAGTGATCTAAATGTAAAAGTCAACATTGTCAGCAAAATGCATAAATAAGTTAATAAATAGGTGGATAGATACACAGACAGATATGAAAAAATATGAAATACTGTATATGACATCTGTAAAGATGTTTAATAATAGTACATGTTTTAATTTCAGTTTCAAGGAGCAAAATCACCACTGTCATAGACATTGAAATGTTCCATTTTATCCCTCAGCAGCAATATTTTCTTTAGTGTAATTAACACACCTAGCAATACTCTGTTTCTTTTGCAAAAACACATTTTTTAAAAGTGAACTATAATGAAAGTAAATGAGAAAATATATTTAGAAAAAAAGAAAGTAATCAAACCATCATATCTGGTTGGCATAAAATTTAAAAAGTACATTTTTAGTCAGGAAACAATGCCATTTGTGCTATACATTTTGCAGTACATGTCTGAATCTGCTCCTGTGTCACAGATGGATAAAACCCTGACTACGGCCTAATTGACCTGGGTCTGATTAGTCGCTCAGGCAACTGATGGAATGGCAGGGGAGACATGGGGTTACTCATCCTGGGTATGGCTGAGCTGCCACAGAATAGGGTGATATTCCACACACCCCCATTGCATACCCATCTCTTGTATGAAATCGTGGGACCTCAATGGGAGGGGGGAATAAGGGCGTAGGTCCAAATATTAAAACAAAAAATGATAGATGATGATGACCAAGCCCCAGGATGCTCCCAGGATGCCCATAGATTCCACAACCAGACCCAGATACTTCATATTACATCCAGAGGGGAAAATATTTAAAAAGCACAGCTTTCTAAACTGTAGGTGTTCCTTCTATTGCAATTTATCTACACTCTGAGTCTGTTTTTAAAACTATCTGCTTTTAAAAAGTAAACTCCTTCTTATTTAAAGTATTACTACATGGCAGATGAGCATACACACATGTTAGTTTTTATGGCTATAGTAACTTACTTTGACCACCAGGCAGCAACACAATGCCAGTAGTCTACCACATTCCTTGCTGTTTTAACTAATAGCACCAATAGCATTTAGTTTAATGTTGTTTTAACTATCAATAGTTCCAGTATATGTAGGTTTAATGTTGGCAGCCACACTCTAGAGTGTTGTTTAACCCCTAGTACATCTTCTGTTCCCTTTGTCTCCTGTTTTTAAACTTATATCTGCAACATTTCCATCTCTGGCTTGGTCTCATTCCCTCTTCAGCTCTGATTTTCACAGTTGCTTCCTTTCCAATTGTTTCAGTACTGTTTCACACTGCTGACCTGACCCTTTCAGTACTGGTTCCAACCAGCTAGGCCACTGTGATATCAATTTCCAGTCTCTGTTCCTACCTCTCCCCCAGTTTCTTTCACTTTCTTTTCTTTCCAACCCCTCCCCCAGACTCTTTAACTTTACCTTCCTTCCTGTGGCACCATCTTTTACCTCTCTGAACCACTCTAATTTTTTCCCTATACCACTGCTAGAATATCCCTTACCCCTTGCATACTTTCATCTGAACTTACCTTACACTCCACTGATTTTTTTTGCACTTTTGACCTTGATTCTTCCTTTCCTTGGCTCTACCTGCTCCGTTCCCCTACCCTACCCACAAATCCCACCCACCTCAATACTCTGGCACTTATACTTAGCTAGCCACTCACACCACATCCTCCATCCAATCCAAGCTACTTAGCTAGCCACTCTCACCACTTCCACCATCCAATTCAAACTACACATCATACCCCCAAAATCTTCTCCCACAGTTCACCCATTATAATAAGCCTACCTTTCAGAGTTTACTGCCAAACACAACTTGTCCTGATAAACTACTAAACAACCTAAATCATAATCTCTTACTCAAACTAACTTCACAACTTAACTCACCTCCTACCTCCTACTGCTACTCTAATAACCAACATCATGACCCTCAAATCTCTATCTCTACTTACTCAAATAATACTTCTAATTACCTTAACTTACCTAAATTATATCACCCAACCTACTAATGCAAACCACTCCTCCCCATTTCACACCACTACCCCATCCTCTACAAGGTACACATCTACTGTTACTCATATATCTCCCAGTCTCTACCCTCTCAATACTAGCATGCTTGTCCCCTATAGACTCCTACCTAACTCTAAAAACACTGCTCCCAACTACACTAGTCTAATGTCCACAAAACTCTCTACCTACTACACCCCAAAGAAACCAAATACCTTATCCATCATCTTATCTCTATCCTTCTCTCCGGGGACATCCACCCAAACCCAGGCCCCTCTACTACATTGCATCCAACCCCCCAAGCAACAGGCAAACTCCTCCACTTCTCAGCTCTAAATGGTCAGAGCCTATGTAACAAAATTCCAAACCTTCATGCCTGACTTCTACATAATCAGCCCGATATTCTCTCAATCTCAGAAATCTGGCTTAAGCCCCACATACAAGATTCTGAAATAACTCCTCCCAACTACCACATGTTAAGGAATGACAGAATACAAAAAAATGGAGGTGGTGTAGCACTCCTTTACTCGGCATCCCTCTTAGTCACCCCCTATAGCAAACCCTTTCCCAAATTTGGCAAGGCAGAAATAATACCAGCCCTACTCCACCTAAACAAGCATAAACTCATATTTGTTCTCTCCCTCTATATTCCCCCTGGCAAAAATATCTCATCCCTTGAAGATATTCTCTCCTGGGTCTCTACCAACATTACTCATATAACCATAATCCTGGGGACATGAACATAAACTGGGCCACAATCCAATCTCCCTCTAACTCACTCAATATTAACTTATATAACTTTACACAAGTAATCAATTCCGCTACCAAGCCTTCCAAGAACTCCATCACTGGAACTACAAAAGACTGGATTCTAGTATCCCACCCTCACTATATCTCTGTTAGTGATATTCTCCCAGACCCACTAGCTGACCATTTCCCCACTTTTGCCCACCATCTCCCCTCTTCTGTACAACTAACTCACACCTATATTTCTACTCGTCGCCTAAAGAACTTCAATGCTGAAACCTTCCCAAATGTACTAAAAAGCACAAACTGGAACCCATTAAAAATTCTTTCCCTAGATAATGCTCTATCATACTTTAACTCTACTTTCACAAAACTGCTCAACTCCTTTGCCCCTCTAAAAACAAAATTTATAAAAAGTAACCCTGCACCCTGGTTAACCAAAAACACCTTAGCTACTATGTGACTCCGTGACAAAGCCTGGACACGTTACCACAAAAATAAAACCACTATCGCTCTAAACAAATATAAAACACTATGAAATAAAGTAAAAAAACTTATTACCTTAGACCGCAAAGCCTATTTCTCCACTCCCCAAACCAACCACATCACCAATCCCAAACTTTTTTTGGAAAGGAATCTCATCTCTCCTCAACCTGGGAAAAAAAGAAAACCCTTGCCCCAACCCAGATGCCTCTGACATGGACTTGGCCATCCAATTTAACTCTTTCTTCATAGAGTCCATAAGCAAGCTAATATCATCCTTTAGCAACACCTCTACAACCCTTCCTCAGTGTGCTCCCATCTTTTCCTCCCCTAGCATCCCTTGCCCCCAACCTCCACCTTTCTCTATCAATCCCATCTCTATATCCATCATAAAAAAACTTCTCCTAAAATTAAAACCTGTTTCCAATGCCCCTGATGAAATTCCCTCCTACTTCCTAAAAATAGTCACAGAAGCCATTGCTCTCCCTATCAGCATACTAATGAATCAGTCTCTCTCAGAAAGCCAGGTCCCCCAGCTCTGGAAGAAGGCCTTTATTATTCCTCTCCATAAAGTTGGCAGTAATAATGACATCCCAAACTTTTGCCCTATCACCATCCTATACCCTATTTCTAAGCTACTTGAAAAGTGTGTACAACAACAACTCTTACCCTACCTCATCAATAATCAGCTTCTTACCCCCACACAACATGGCTTTAGACTAGGTCATAGTACCTCCACTGCCATCCTCTCCTTCCTAGAAACAATCAACAAAGCCCACGACTCTGGCTACTTTGTATCCACTCTTTTCCATGACCCCTCTAAGGCATTTGACACCGTTTCCCACAACCTCATTCTTACCAAACTCTCTAAATTTAACCTATCCCCTTCCTCTGCCCAGTGGTTCTCAAGCTATCTCACAAACAGGCAACAAGCAGTTAAATGGAAAAAAGCTACCTCAGCCTTCCTTAATACATCCACAGGCATCCCCCAAGGTTCCATTCTAGGCCCCCTACTATTCAACATATTCATAAATTATTTCTTCCAAGCCACTCCTAACTCCAGTCTCATCCAATATGCCAATGATTCTACTATAATCTGTTCCTCCCCTTCCATCACAACTCTAAACAATCTAACACAAGCTGCCTTCTCTTCCACTGAACAGTGGATGCTCGACAACCATCTAGCCCTTAAAGCAACCAAAACAAATCTTATGTTTGTTATTCAATGCATCCAAAACCTATTCCCTAAACAAACAATCCTTCATAATTACCAGCAATAATAATACCCCCCTAGAACTAGTATCTGACACAAATTTACTAGGAATTATCATTGACAATCAACTAAAATTTGATAAGCATCTACAAGCAAATATAAAAAAAACATTAAAAATTAGGTATGCTTTACTGCCACAGTTGCTTTATCTCTCCCACCACCAGGATTACATTAGCTAATACATACCTCATCCCATCCCTTTTATATGGTACATCTATCCTAACCAGCCTACAATCTTCCCTCAATACAAAACTCTCATCTTATTATAACAAAATATCCAAATTTACAGCAGGTCATAGAGCTTCTTCTCACCACTGTAATTCCCTTCAGCAACTAAGTTGGCTAGAATTACCAAACTTCCTCACATATACCCAGCTCATCCAAGCACACAAACTCATTCATAACCTGTCTCTCTGCTTCTCCCTAGCAAATACCTTTGAAATGCATAAACCAGATAGACTCCTAAGATCCAGTTCCTAAAACCTAATTAAATCACATAAACCAACACATCCTGCTGTGAATCAATTGGTGCCCTTCTCTCTTGCACACCTCTGGAACTCTCTTCCTTCTCCCATGCACATCACCAGCAGTTTCTCCTAGTTTAAAACCTCATTGCACTCGCACCTTACTTCACAATGGAAATGCTCTTGCTCTCATCCAACCTAATTCTATCACACTTTCTTCCTAACTTTCCAAATTTTGTTGCCTGTCACTACCTCCTAAAGTTTTACATCCCTTGGGACATATTCAACCAATGACTAAAAAATACCTCATTGGAATCCCCCCCCCCCCCCCCCACACACACACACACACACACAGACACAAAAAAACTATTACTTACTGAATTAACCTGATGTAATTTTCCTAATGAAAATCTTTTTTTATTTCTGTATTATGTAACATCTATTTGAATTGTGCAATATAGGTTTGTACTATGCAAAATATGTATTTAACATGTAATTGAAATGTATATTATGGATTTGTGCTCTTTCTGTACTATGTATTTATATATCTCTGGAGCTTTTCTCCTCAGGACTCCATTGAAAATGGACTAACCTGGAAAACAAACTGCAAATAAATAAAATGGAGAACTGGTATACCTGGCATAGAGTACTGGATATGAATGTGTAGGATAAAGGAGAGACCATAAAGTACTCAACAAATGATAAGTGTTACAAATACTTTTATGTGTTTACAGTAAACATTTCTTTATGTCTAGAAAGTCTAGCAGTTTAGTCCAATGCTAAACTATTGTGCTATGAAAGGACTTCATATATTTAGCAAAAAAGGTACTGTGGCCCTATACCCTCAACTTCCATGTTGTGTGACAGTGTATACCTCTCCTAACCTCCCTACTAATCTATGGACATCCACAAAAACAAGCATTTTTAAATAAAAATATCAATAAATTAAAAAAATAAGCAAATAAACAAGAAGCTACAAATAGTCCTTGCATTTTATGTAACTAGTGAAACATATCTGTTCTGAAGCAATATCCATAGTGATATCACCCATAAAAATCAGTTTTTTACCTGCTGCATTTTGATGCGTGTGTATGAAGCAAAATGTAAGAAATCCATGATATGAAGATGTTAAAAATAAAAATGGTATTCAGAGAAAGTCGTTTTTCAAATGCCAACCAAGCACTTATTATATCCGAAAATTAAGGTTGCATTAGACATGCTAACAGTATTAATTTGTTGTTGTTACAGAAAATGATTAACAATTAACTGCAGATGCATTCTTTGTCAGAATCGTAATATCAGTACATATTTCTGAAGCATGAACCAAAATATATCTATTGTGAATCATCCTCCATTGTACAACCTTTTTTTTTTTTTTTAAGAGAAATGGCTTTCTTTGCCAATACTGAATGTATAGTTGCTCCTTGTTCCTTCAGGCAAAAGAAGATTTCTTTAGTGAGGATGCAATCAGCTCTGACCAATCAGTAATGAGGGTTAATCAGCTGATCGATTGGTCCCTGAGCAGCCTGGGCCTGGCTCCTCTCTGACTGGCTCTAGTCTGGCCTTGGGGCAAAGGGCTGGGAACTTTTAATTATCAACAGCTACTTTGTTGATTGAGTGGTCAATGGGTTTACTACCGAGGCATCACTGCTTGAATAATAATAACAGAAAACAATGCGAACACAGACAGACTAGGGAGGCAAATGGATAGCTGTAGAACAAGAGAAGGAAAGAGTTAATTGCTTTTGTGTGAGAAAAAAAGAAGGAATTTTAGGGAATATATTTTTTTCTGGTGATGTCTTTTCTTAATCTGATGTATGTATCTGTGTGGTATTAACATTGTATGGTATACTGGATACATGTAAACGCAGCCTGTGAAAACTTACATATACAGTAACAGTAAGGCACAATAGGCGTGTGTGTGTGTGTGTGTGTGTGTGTGTGTGTGTGTGTGTGTGTGTGTGTGTGTGTTTCTGGTTAAATACACATTCAAAGGTATATGAAAATAAAACAAAAGAGAACTGTGCACCTCTGATAAAAGCTTAAAATGTTGCTGGCTTGTACTATTTTCATTTAGCAGGACAACAAATTACTTTCAGTGATTTCGTAACTGAAGCAGTGCAGATCTGCCAAATAGTCTGTCTGTCTATCATCTTCACAAGAAAATGCACACCTTATTCATGCATGTGTACTATCTCTATGCATAAAGAAGATAAACTTTCAGTGAGTCATTAAGGAAAATGACATGTTCATCATTTAGAGAAAATATTTTAATCTGGTAATCTCTCATTAAAGCTATATATTGGTTATTGGGTTTCTCCTGTTAAATAAACTTCATAAATAAAATAATGATGGCTGTTCAAGGATACAACCCTCATCAAAAAAGCAAGCTCTACATTTGCAAAAGAAGATACATCCATCAGGTATCTCTACAAAATGTTGAGCAACCAGACAAAATATGAATTTTACAAAAACATGGCATGGCAAGAATATGAACAACATGCAAGATAGTCATAGAGAAGGCAAGTATTAAATATGTACAGCTAATATCTATCTGTTTATATTACACACACACACACACACACACACACACACACACACACACACACACACACACACACACACACACACACAAATGCATACACACGTGCACGCACACAAATGCATGCATTATATTCCCTCTCTCTCTCACTGTTTCTGTATTTCTTACAAACATGAAAATGCTCACACACACACACACACACACACACACACACACACACACACACACACACACACAAATGCATGCATCATGATCTTTCTTTCTTTCTATCCCACAAACATGAACACATGCACACACACACACACACACACACACACACACACACACACACACACACAAATGCATGCATTATGATCTTTCTTTCTTTCTATCCCACAAACATGAACACACGCACACACACACACACACACACACACACACACACACATACAAATCCATGCATTATAATCTCTCTTTCTATCTCACAAACATGAACACACACACACACACAAATGCATGCATTATAATCTCTCTCTTTCTTTCTGTCTCACAAACATGATGATCACACACACACACACAAGCACACACATACACACACACACACACACACACACACACACACACACACACACACACACACACACACATAAACACACACACACACACACACACACACACACACACACACACACACACACATACAAATCCATGCATTATAATCTCTCTTTCTATCTCACAAACATGAACACACACACAAAAATGCATGCATTATGTCTTTCTTTCTCTCACAAACATGAACATGCACACACACGCACACACACACACACACACACACACACACACACACACACACACACACACACACATACACACACACACACACACACACACACACACACATACACACACAAAAATGCATGCATTATAATCCCTCTCTTTCTTTCTGTCTCACAAACATGAACACACACACACACACACACACACACACATACACACACACACACACACACACACACACACACACACACACACATATACACAGATACACACACACACACACACACACACACACACACACACACACACACACACATATATACACAGATACACACACACACACACACACACACACACACATATATACACAGATACACACACACACACACACACACACACACACACACACACACACATACAAATACATGCATTATAATCTCTCTTTCTATCTCACAAACATGAACACACACACACACACACACACACACACACACATATATACACAGATACACACATACACACATACACACACACACACACACACACACACACACACACACACACACACACACACACACACATACAAATACATGCATTATAATCTCTCTTTCTATCTCACAAACATGAACACACACACACACACACACACACACACACACACACACACACACACACACACACACACACAAACACACATATATAAAATCAAGCATGCATGCTTTGTATGCGAATTAGTTTGTACCAGCTCCATTACTATTTATACTACCATACACTGGATCTGTGCAGTCAATTCATAATTGTCCAGTTTTTCTAATTAATCACAAAAGATTTTTGTTTTGCCTGCAGCTAGTTCTGGGGTGACTCACAATGGCAAGCAAAAGCTCATACATCAAACACGGGCCTTTTTTTACTCCAGCCTTCTGCTGGGGAATGCTACCGTGCTCTTCTCCACCACAGAGGTACTTACTGGGCATGTGCAGCCCGGGGGCAGAGGAGAGGCACTGCGATCTGTCCTCTGCTGTGTGACTTGTTATTTTTATCTGATGTTTGCAGTCTCAGCCCAGACTAGATTTAGATATTTTGGCAAGGTTGCTGGAATAATTATTTGTTTGTTTGTTTTGTGTTTATTTGTTTCAGTTTTCCAATACTCTCATACATCCATTGTTTCACTAAATTTGTAAAAGGCTATTAACAGAGATGTACAATCTGTTTGATACTGCTAAGATAGCTACATTTTTCACTTGGCTTAGAAAAGCAAAAAGTAAAATTTGCAGTGATGGTCTGGTACCTGTCATTTGATTTAATAAAGCACCACGGCTGCATCTGCTGCTCTAATGAAACTGCCCGAGTATTAGGTATATGGTTGTTTTGTATTTAACACTTCTGAAACAGTGCTACCAGCAGAATCTCATCTCTGATAGCTTACTATTAGCAGATTATTTGCATTCTGCAAAAATATTTCCTTTTAAGTGCCTAAAGTAATCAGAACAGTTTAGGGAAATTGTTACCTCAGTGGAAATGTCTTCAATGGCTAGGTATTTCTGAATCAGACAGGACCACTATTTATAAAAAGTGTACCCAAAGGGTTGCACTTTTACTAGTCTTTCTATGATTTTGGACAGCTATAGTTCATTTCTAACTATATACGTACATGGAAGCAGAAATTACAGGTATATGAAGTGTTCCACCATTACAAAAGAAGAGCTTAAAATACATGAATTTGTGAGTAAGGAGAATACCCTTATTTAGCTATGCTCTAGAGCCTGCTGGTGTAAATAGCAACAGAAAGGTAGGATGCAAAGCTATGAATCAGAAACTGCAATCTGTCAACACAGGGTCATCACCTGCCCACTTTGTGATTTTCAGAAAAATTCACACATTCTTAAGGTAACTGGACAGGTTGTTTGCCATCAGATCTAATCAAACCGTGCTCATCTTACCTTTAAAAAGAGAAATGTATCCAAAGTTTTTTGCACAGTGCACTCATGTAGCACTGTTAAAAGGATAACAGTGACCCTAAAACGATATCACTGTGCACAGTATGGCAATGGAATGTAAACAAAATTCATTGGTGCATATTTAGTTTAGCATTAGAAAACAGAGAGAGTGGCTTGGAATAAATACCCTAGAAGAACAGATGAATGGATGGAAGGATGAATGGATGGATGCACCAATTTATAGACAGTCATAGTCATACAGATAAAAATGTGTTAATATTAGAGTCTCCTGACAAAATCCTAATAAGTGAAAAAATGCTAGCTTATGATAAAAGTGATAAGGAGTGCCATTAAAGCGTAGACATAAATACTTCTGTGGGTCCACATCCAGGACATATTTTATGTAACCCCTTCTGTCTCCGACACATGGGTATTCTTTATGTCTTCTCTTCCATTTCATTTTCTAGTAAAATGTATGTAAATGTGCACATTTTAATTGCTACAAGGCAGAATCCTAATGTATGTCATATTTATACATGCACAGTTAAATCCCATATGTCATCTTTATTTCCACAAACCTGATATATAAAGCAAGCTCCACTGAAAAACAGAGTCTGTATGGCTCAGTGGACCTCCCTGGTTAACAAACTGCAAATAAAATAAATAAAGGATGTGAGTATACCAGCCATACAGAGAGTGCATATCTCTCTCTCTCTTTCCCTTTTACACACAATGTGGAACGCTAGGCAATGAGCACCTTTCAGCACTCATTGCTTCTGTAGCAGTTACATGTTTTATGGGCTCAGGTCACTAGCCCAAGGCCCAGTCCTTCTCGGAGGGTACACCATGTACACACTCACACCTAGGGCAAATTTAAAGGGTTCAATCCACCTACTACATGTCTTAGAAATGTAGAAGGACACCAAAGCACCCCAAGGAAACACACGCAAACACATGGAGGATATGCAGACTCTGCACAGAAGGCACCCCAACCAAGAATTGAACCAGAGAACCTCTTGCTGTGAGGCAACAATGCTAACCATTATGCCACTGTGCTGCCCCGCGTGCATATCACAGAAGATTAATTAATGAAAACCTGTGATGCACTTTGAACCTTCTTGTTTACTTAACTTGGCAGCTTCCTTGTGCTTGCTTAAATCGTAATCACCAATGAGTTAGAAATACTTTAGGTATATAGTGAGAGTAAAGGTGGTCATTTTTTTGGCACGGCAGAGTTGGCCTCTTAATATTGACTGCATAATAGTGGGTGCTCAGATGGGTTTTGTGAGGTCAGCAGGAAGGGTATATCTAGGGAGTAGTTAGGGTGTTCAGCATACATCATTTGGGAGGCTGCTGTATAGGCCAGACATAAACACCACTGTGGAGCAGAAGCTAACTTGTAACAGGATATGTGAGGCTGGAATGGAAACAGAGCTCCTGGCCAGGAAGAAAGGTAGCATAACACAGTATGTGATTATGAATGGGAGAGAGATGATACAGTGTGAGGTGGCTTTTGCCCACCATGACAGACAGTGCACAGGAGGCCCTAAGTCCAGACCACTGATTAAAGGAGAAATGAGAGAGGCATTCTCTAATGTCTTACATAACATGTGTCCAGACAGGTACAGTTCTCCTATCTTTGACCATGAGGTTGTAGAGGAGACTTAATGCTCTCATTGCAGACATATTGTCCCATGGCACTGTGAGGAACTTTGCAGGCTGTCAGGTTGAGATGAATGTTCCAACCACTGCTAATTTTTTTAGGATAGTCTGACCATATTTGTCACTAATAATGTAGGGGGATTGTTAGTACCATTTGCCACATAAATGGAGAGCAGGAACAGGGACAGATATCACTCACCACTGGTGAACTCGTTGAGAATTGGGGTGCATAATGCTGTAATAATCAGGTGGGAACATGCTGCTGACAAATCACCAACATTTTTTTAAGATGAATTCCTCCAGACCAGCCAGCTGTAGTTCTGTCTATGCATCTACAACACACCTCCACAACAATATATAGTTAAGGGTACTTTATATTCCACTGTGCCCTGGTAAAAGGGTATGATGATGATTAAAAACAGGATTTCCATGACTTACCTTGTGACTGTTATAACCACAAAGCAAGAAGTTTCAGAGTTCATGACTCCTAAGTGCAGTACTATATAGCAGACTGCATTCTGGGTACTGGGCAGTAGTGTGTAGGCCAAACATGGAAAAGGAGTTACTTCCTTGATGTATGGATAATACTGATATACCTGTACTTTGATAGGTCTATGTGAGGGCTCAACAACTTACATGAAACCAACAAAACTGTGTAGATTCCACCAGCCAGCATTCCTAAGTTAATGGCTTTATGCACATAGATATTCTTTGTCCCAAGTGTCTCCTTTCAAAAACACAGACAAAAAAAAAGAGAACTGAACAAAAGAACCAAAGCAGGAATACATATAAGCGTTGTATGCAGGCTACCCAGAATGTAAAAGAGTAAATGCACAATAACAAACATTTTGCAGGAAGTAGAAATGTGTATCAGTGAATTGTATGCATACCTTTCAACCTCTTAGAGCAAGAAATCTGGACAAAGCCTGACATAATGGGGAACAAAGGCCATAAAATAGGGACGCATTTTAAGTATTGCTCTTATAAACTTAGAAAGTTGCTAGAATAGAAGGATTTGTGTTAGCATGCATTTTCTGAAAGATATGAAGTCTGAAACTCAAATATATGTCATTATTTAGTGACTTTGATCCTTAGATCATCCCAGTGATTTGTAAAAAAAAACAATTTTTATGAGGAACAGACCAAAAATAATGTCAAAAATCTGAACATTCTGTGAAAATCTGTACAACTGAGAGGTATGATGCAACTAATTAAATTGTCCATACTGTTCCATATGTTCACAAAATGAGAGGAACAGTAAATGTTTACTGCATAATCCAGAATGACCTGTAATGAAAGTTTCATCCTTATGCTCACTGCTTCAAAACTGACTCTCCCAGTTTGGAGCACAACTGCAGTTCTAAAACATGATATCACAATGAGACTAATTTTAAACAGAAGTGTCCTTTACACATACAAACACAATCCACTCGCAGGTGCTCTGATGCATAACAATAATCTAACAAGAATGTGTGAATGTGAAGCTGTGTTAGGGATAATGTGGAATGTCCATCATGGCACATTTCTTATATATAAGTGGGAAAACAACTTATTACCTACAACATATAGGTGTGTCACTGTACACTTCCTGGGCCTCTGCTGAAAATGGAAACCTACCCAGTCGGACTTTCCTGTTAATCAAATGTCAATACATAAATCAATAAATACTATGTGCCCTGAGACAGCAACCTTACTACTCAAATCCTGTTGACTTATCACTGTACAATATAAACTTGTCTATGAATACCAATAAAAATGTAAAAAAGTAAGAAAGAGAAAGAAAAAAAGAGAAAGAAAGAAAGAAAGAAAGAAAGAAAGAAAGAAAGAAAGAAAGAAAGAAAGAAAGAAAACGTAGTATAACATTTGCTCTTTGACCTTGCTCAATGAGTTTTCCAATTTTTTGGAACAATTTTTTCATGATTATTTGCAACCCATTCAGACATATCATATGTCTTTTTACTTTTATGTTTTGCAAAGAACAGTGCTAATAAAAAAGCCTTTAAACAGAGGTTATGGCGTTAGGCTTTAAAAAAAATTCAAGCACAAATGAGTCAGTAGTGGAAGACATAATGCAAATCCCTTCTGTGCGAAAACAGCATGGTCTAATCAGTGATTCAAGAATTGTGAGCCAGTGTAAGCATTTACAACATTTAATGACTGACTCACAGTGTGGTGTGTTCTAGGCATATGATACTTTTCATCGTCAGTGTACCAACTGCGAACATATGCAAGACAGCACTCCACCAAATATTTATCGATTGTGTTGCAGTAGTAAGAAATCCAAAATGATGTTCTTAGGAAAACAGCACATGTATGAATATTCACAAAGTTCATTTGGGTGCATGTGTCCGTGGCACACCAAGATTGTGTTTTTTCTGTTCTGATACAAACTACAACATTTAAGGTTCACATAAGGACCTCTGCAGTATAATTCTTTCTTATGTTGTCCAGATCTTTCGGAAACATTCAGCTTTTTATCAGTGTATACTGTTGTGACTCTAGATGGTGCATTTTATAGCTTCTTAAATCTTTTTAATGCAGTTTTTTTTATTACAGTTAGGTTGCTGTTTCGTGCAAAGAAGTTTTGTTCTATATGTCAACATGAAACAGAACTCTAGTTGTATTGAAGGTAATGCAATCTGCAAATAAAACTGCTAACAAAACATAGTGCAGTATTTTTTCACTCTGCATCTTCCTGCATTTGCTTAATGTATATTTCAGTTTTTCATCTAAATTTGCATTGATATAGATTAAAAACTACAATTGGGGGGGGGGGGGGGGTTCGCAGCATATCCCTGAAGCAAGAGTGGCAGATTATCAAAACAATGAAAATCAGAATTTTTTTTCTGGCAACTTGTTAACTTTTTGCTTTTAAAGAAAATGCTGAGATGAAACCTGATTTTCCTGGTGGTGATCAGAGAAGTTAAACCACAAGGATGTCATTCTATGAAGCATAAAACGGGCGAGTCTGGTTTACAGAATCTAGCAGAGGAATATGATTGCTTTTCACATTAAAGTTCCCACAATGGTAAAACAATGACTGTTATTCCCCCTTGTTTAATTAATTTGTATTTTTACTGAGTCAATAGAAGTATCTTGTATACTGCAAACTTGTTGAACACCAAAAAATTAGCAGAATAAGAAATCATCAGAGAAGGTACATTAAGCCTTAAGCTGTGTGAACGATTGTAAATTGCTATAGTAAAATTACACAATAAAACAATAAATGTAGACTTTTAAATCTGCTGCAGGATTCTGTTATAAAGTTGATAAGCTTGTCACACACAGACACACACACACACACACACACACACACACACACACACACACACACACACACACACACACACACACACACACACACACACATACACAGACACACACACAAACACATGCACTAATTATGTTTACAGGATCATAGGACTATAATAATTACAAGGCAGGTAAGCTTTGTCAGTACCCATCCTTATATTGTATGTCCCACTTCCAGAGGGTCAAAATGGGTCACATCAAAATTAAATGATGCCCATCCAGTTATCAAGGATTACGTTAAAATGTGTTAGGCTGTCACTCTGTTTCATATGCAAAGACAATTTCTTATAGAAATAGGATAAGTGTTAGGTGATGTATCTGTCCCTCCATCGTGTTTTATTTATATGCTGGTGAAGACTTTAAACCTTAGTTCAAGTATTTTTGAATCTGTTGGTCTTATGGAGTTAGTAAGATGTCAGGGAAGGATGCAAATGCAAGACACAGATTTCCATGCAAGAGTCTATCAGAGACTGAAACAAAAATGCAGAGACTATAGAGATGAGGCTGCAAGCCTGTCTTGTTAGCTAAGGGTCTTTATACTAGCATATATATTTTTTAGTTAAAAAACACTGTTGGCTTTTTAAAATTAGACTAATCATATACTAATCAGAGCTTAATATGGAGGGGTGTTAACTTCTTTTGACCTCATTTTTTAGCTATCAGTAAGGCTAAATAGAAGGAATTTCTGACTACTGATGCTACATTTGGATTAAAGGAGAGGGAATTGTTGAACAAGATGTGAGGATTCTAACTACTGTGTCAGTTTGGAGTTTGGTATTGGCTATACTATAAAGTGTAATTGAAGGGTGATAATCAAACTTGACAACACCATCCTTTTTTGCAATTAATTTTAGCCCTTTTTCTATACACCATGTATTTCTAAGGATTAGTTTTTGCATCAGTAATTTTATATCAAGGCAATCAAATAATAAAATTCAACTTGCAGTCACCAACAATTTTAGTTATCCATAAGTGTGGATTTACAGTTTGAACAGGAGCTGCCTTAGGTCAACTGATGTCCTAGGCAAAAGGGCTCCATGCCGCTCCCCCACACACACTACCTGGTGCCCCCATCCTGGTCATACTGAAAAAGCGCCCCTGCTACAGAGGTGCCCTAGGCAGCCGCCTAGTTGGACTATGCCTAAGGCCGGCTATGAATTTGAAGAACGGAGAAGTATATTAAACTTCTGCGTGGAGACATGCATGAATGGACGTACCTTCGTTGAAGGTTGTGCATCAGGCCTGGCAAGCTGGTACATAAAAAAATCAACTGCCAATCATTATCGGACCGGAGTTCTGCTGTGGCGACCCCTAACCGGGAAAAGCCAAAAGACACAAACAAACAAACAAACTATCTGAAATGATACCTCCCACCTTAACTCTGTCAGTTCTATCTTTCCATCAGTTTGCTATCCATTTTACCATGTAAGGATCTACATTTAGGTATTTTGGCTAATTCATGTACCAGCAAGGATGATAGTATCAAAAGCCTTAGCCAGATCCAGAGATGCTGTATGACTGAATGACCATTGTCCACCCCCTCTGTGATATCTAATAACATATAAATAGCTGTTGACTCCTGTAAGTAAAGTCTCCCACTCTTCTCTTAAAGTTAATTTCTAGATGATGTGTTCACTGAACACCTCTATTAGTGATTGGTTGGTCAGAGACAGGAGAGTACCACATCAGATAGCAAGAAGTTATTAGTCTCTAAATCAACCCTATGAGTCACTCCTTCAATGAAAATACCAAGAACTAGGCCCTTAGGGTAGTCTCCAGCAACAAATGTATCCCTAACCAGAGATGCTCTTTTCATAAACTCAATGCCACTTTAGCTGAGTTCAGAAGCTCTTATTAATGCTTTTAACAATGTACTTTTTACCTATGGGGTGTAAAGTAATCTAACAAATGGACTACTCCCTTCCTTCATGTAACTGCTTATGTAGTCTGTTGGTCTCTTTGTTTTTGTAACCCTTCAGAATCAAAAATGTAGTCAAACTGCAGTCCCTAGTCATGTCAAGCTTTAAAAATTCAATTGCATTATTTAAATAAATTACAGACTTTGGTACCATTTCTTTATTACCTTACCACATGATAAAAAAACTATTGTCTTTATCATAGAATCATATAATCTACAAGGCATCCTAGCCCAGTGGCTATTTATGTATTACCAGTAGCTACCCTTAAACCTTTCCTCATTTTTAAGGAGTTACAGGAAAACTACATCAGGGGTGTATTTGTGGATAAACATCCAGTTGTTTAACTCTTTTTAAAGGAAGAAAGTGTGTCATATTGGTTAATGTGGAGTGGAAATTTGTTCCACAGAAGAGTTAAGCATTACCTGACAAATCTGCCTCTGCACTGTGTTTTTTTATTTGCTGAAGCCAGTTTAAATCTCTGGTCCTAGTGTTGGTGGCACTGTTTGTTTTGTAGAGATATAAGAGCTCTTTATAGGTGCATGGATAAGTATTAGGCTAGCCGCCCTCATAGGCCATTTTAAGCCTGGCCAATTTCCTTCAATGGAGAGAATCAAACCATGTACATTGTGTCTGTGAAGTAAACACCTTAACTGTTATGCCAACCACCAACCCTAAAATGCATGGAGAATGCAGAGACTGATCCCATTACCTTTTGCATGCTAAGCGAGTGCTCTAGCATTTGAGATAATTCCTCCTCCAAAGGCTTGGGACAGATAGGTTCTAAGGAGTCTATAGGATGCTAAATAAAAGGAGAGCATTTGCAGCCTGTCCTGGTAACTCCTGTCTTTTAAAGCCTGTGATCTTTCTAGTTAGGAACATCTGGGATCTTTACAGTTGCTTGATATTCCTAGTAAGATGCATCCCAAATGGGGTATTGTATTTATTTATTTATTGACATTTGATTCCAGGAAAGTCTGACTGGGTAAGTGTCCATTTTTTGCAGAGGCACTGGCAGAAAAGCTCCAAAGTATTGCAAAAACATTTTAAGAACAATAATTTTGCATTCTTCAAAAATAATACAAAAGCATCTACACAGTTTAAAGGAGAACCATACCCACATACCAAAAAACATCTTTATTTCATCAAGGTTTGGTGTTTCCTAAATTTTAACACAACTCTGGGATTATTTATAGGTTTTTAAACATTTTTATACATAATTTCCGATTCTGACCACTTGCGGTCTAGCATCTTCAAGTGATTCTGATTGTTTAGTCAGCATCTAGGTATCCCACAATGCAGTGCTTGTCTGTAAAAAATTGCATCATGCAGCCCTCTTTCTTCCCAAAGCTCCTGTCACTGCATTGATTTTACATGAATACACTACTGTTTTCCAGTTAGTTTTAAGTAACATTACATGTTGTTCAATGAGTACTTAAAACAAAAACAGTGCAAATGTCACAGAACAGACTTTCAAATTGCTTTTTTACTGCTGCTTCTTTTTTAATGGCTAAATTGCAGTCTTTTGTGAAGCCTGAATTGTACTACTTTGACTCATCTCTCATCCCCCTTCACACCTAACTTCTCTAGCTGTCAAAATGCTAAGGGTAATTTGAGCTGTTACCTGCTGTAATTGACAGCTCATGGCAGGAGACTTGACTCATGTATTGTTTCCTTGTTTAAGCCTTTACTTTCTGTATATGCATGGGTGGGTTTTTAGGTTGGTCATGGTGATGTCAGTTTGGGCAGGAAATTGGCTAGAAAACTACCTGTATTCATTGGCCTTGAAGACATCAGTGAATTGGAGACTGCAGCAAGCTTTTCCAGGGTGGGATAACAGTTTTCTGAAAGTGAAACCACCACAGTTCAGTAAGGTACTGTTCTAATGGAGAAAAATAGTCGATTTAAAATAGTATGTAAACCTCCATAAAAAACTTCTCCAAAGCCAACTTCATGCTACTCAAGTCAGAGGTGACAAACTCATGACACCCATGCAGACGGGAGCTGAAAGTTTGACTGTTGAATCCTACACTAAGGCATTGTACAAGCACATCCACACATGCATGAATCGTGCCATCCCAAATAGAACCAAGAGGCTCTCCTCCAAAAACGAAAGCTAATCTGGTGATCTCCTGCCATAAACAAACTATACAACAGAAGGAAGAAACTGTTGCAAAAAAGAGGAAAATCCCAGGATGCAAAAAACTCCCTTACCAGCCTCAGTAAGAAGTTGAGATCCCTCATAAAACCCTCCAAAGCTAGTTCTGATAATAAAATTGCCAAAGATTCCAAAGACAACCACAAGGCATTTTATAGTTATGTCAAGAATCGAAATGGCAATGCTCAGATCTGCTCTGAGCTACAACAGAATGGCATTAAATATACTGATTCCAAGGATATTGCCAATATACTGGCAGATCAATTTAGTCCAAACTTCACCCCCCTCTGACCCCCTAAAGGGCCCATCTCAATACAAAAAGATTGCCAAATTCCGGTAATCACAGCCACACAGGTAGAAACCGCACTCTCCAAAGCTAAGAATACAGTTTCCATGGGACCAGATGGTATCCCAGGCTGTGTACTACATGAACTACAAAATGAACTGGCACCTCACCTAAGTGTCATGTTTAATCATAGCCTCACCTCAGGCTTCGTGCTCATTGAGTGGCGCACCGCTACAGTTATCACACTGCACAAGGGGGGATCCATCTTGGATCCTGGAAACTACCGTCCCATCTGTCTGACAAGCCTGATCTGCAAGGGCATGGAACGCATTATCACAGAACTTATAAACAAAGACATCGGCAACCTTTAAACATTGGACCCCACCCAGTTTGGGTTTGTGAAGGGTCGATCTTGTCTCCTGAATCTGATTGACTTCTTTGAATCAGTCTCCAGAGCTGTGGACGAGGGTAAGGCAGTCCACACAGCCTATCTGGACCTTGCCAAGGCCTTCAACACCATCCCCCACTCTGGAATCATAAATAAACTTACTAAGCTGGGCATAAATCCCTATGTCACGTGATGGGTTGCCAACTGGCTTACTGACAGAACCCACACTGTAAAAGAAGCCAACTCCAAATCCAACTCTAGACAAGTGACAAGTGGAGTACCTCAGGGTTTAGTCCTGGGACTGCTCTTGTTTGGCATCTACTTCTCTGAAGTACAGGCCAACACTAAGGGACTGTACAAAGTTTGCAGATGACTGCAAACTGGGAGTCTTTATTGAATCCCCAAATTATGTGGATATTCTATAAAAGGGCCTTACAGAAACACATGCTTGGTGCCAGAGCCATGGGCTCAAGCTTAACGCCAAGAAATGTATAGTTATCCCCTTTGGGAAAAAAACATGTACCCATGAATTACGACATAGGTGGCAGTACACTAAACACTGAAAGTGTGATGAGAGACTTAGGGACACAGGTGAACAGTGGTCTCACCTTCAATAACCACATCGCCACAACAGTCAGGAAATCCTTCTATGGGGCACACCTCATCACTAAGTGCTTTTCATCCAGAAAAAAGGAGGTCATTATCCCACTGTACTCATCCCTCATTAGACCCATTATAGAGTGCAATGCCCCATTTGGTATGTACCTCACAAGACATCTACAACAGCCGGAAAGGCCGCATAAATACCTCACTAAAAGAATCACAGGCCTGAAGCAGATGCCTTATGCTGGCCATCTAAAAAACTCCAGCTATACTCTGCGGCATATTGTCTACTCAGAGGCAATCTCTGCTTAACATACAGGGCCATGTCAAACCCTGAGCTGTTGGACATGCTCCACTTAAAGAAATCCCATTCCCTCAGAGCCACACACTCTAGGAATCTAAACCTTGTCAACACAATGAACAAAACATGCTGGAGAGATAGGTTCCTGACCCAGGGATTCCACGTACTCTGGAATAGACTGCCCATACAGGTCAAGCAGACCACGTCCTTGGCCCTCTTCAAAAGGAACCTTGACGATTGGATGGAAGATAGGAAATTCACCTCAGAGATCATGTCAGTCACCCTGCTAGACAGTGGTCCAGGGAAGTAAATATTGTGGGAAGAAATATCCAGGGAATTGTTATGGCTAGGCTTGTATAGGCCCTAGGGCCGATAGCCTAGTACCAACCTATGAACCTATGAAATGTTGTATTGTTGTTTATTCATGACAGGGGCTGTAAAGAAGTAGAGAAAAAGGACAGAGAAGTTGAGGATTTAATAATCCCATTGTTGTCCTTTAAATAATTATACAAATTGGACATAATGTAATAACATTGGTTAAGAATAGATACAACCTATATTACAATCATTTAATATAGAGAGAAATTAAAAGTAAGTTAGTATAATACAAACAGGAATTGCATTATGAAGGGAGAGAAAAAAACAGGGTTATGGCATACTTATAGAGAGAGTTAGGGGAAAGAAATTAATTGAAGTGAGGAAGTGAATGAAGACGGGAGAGTAAGGAGGTGTAAGGTATGAATATGCACTTGTTCATATTGATGGGTATAGTTTATTCTGAGGTTGAGCAAGAACAGAGCCAGATTTTGGCTAGGAAATCTTTCAGAAGAGTTTTAAATGACTGGAGGGAGGGTATTCACCTGATGGATACAGGTAAGGAGTTCCAGGCCTAGAAACATGGCATGAGTACAGACCATGCCCAGCAGATTTGATAGGTTTGTGGGCAGAGAGGAGTTTTTGGTCATTGGATCATGGTGACCAGCTAGGAACATAGTTCTGTAGTATAGTATTTAGTGCTGGACAAGCAGTTGAATAACTTTATAGGTGGTAAGAAGCTGTGTATATGTTAGCTGATGGGTAGTTCTAACCAATGTAGGTTTTTTAATGTTATAAAGTGCTGGGTTTTGAAAGGTGTATTTATTTAATTTATTTTATTATTTTTATTTTACATTTGTTGACTGGGCTAGTCTATCTGGATATATGCCCATTTTCAGAATAGGCCCGGGGAGAAAAGCTCCAAACAGGATTATAGAAAGTGGAATAAAGATAGCATGCACCTACTTAATGAGAGACATTATGAAAATGCATTAACATGTAAAAACAAAAAAGAAAAAAAACACTTTACCATACATTTAGTTTAAGTTAGTAGGTGAGTATATTTCCTGCACATTAGCATATTTGTTATAGCATTGTTCAAGTTTTGCTTTTTGTGGTGCCTGGAGGTTAGTGAGGATTGGAGTGCCATAAAATAGTAAGGGGTACAAGGTAAATAGTGACAAACTGTCATTTTAGTTTCACTGGTGATAAAGTTTTTTGATCTGTAAAGCATTGCTTGTTTTTGGTGATTTTTTTATGTAATTTAGTAAATGCAGGTCAAATTTAAGATTATCATCCGCTATCATCCTTAACAATTTGTTATTTGAAATTACTTCAATGGTTGTATTAATGAGAGATGATTTTATTTTTTGTTTTCCCATGACAGAGATATTTGAGGAAAAAAGTACTTTTTGGGGGGAACGGTATGAGTTGTGAGTTTCAAAGTAATGTTACAGTGGCTGTTAAAATTTCCTGAGTAAATTTTTGGAGATGTGTCATGTTGACAGATGTGCATATGAGTGTGGAGTCATCTGTGTATTGTATTAGGGAGGCCTCTTGTGTGGATGCGTGGATGGTGTTGGTGATAATGTTAAAGAGGAGGGGGACCAAGGACAGAACCTTATGGTACACCACCAGTGACTGGTAGGTACGGAGGAGGGTGGAATGCCATTTTACTGATGGATATCTATTGGACACAGTTTTTGAACCATAGAAAGCTAGACCTTGTGAAGACATTTGAAGTAGACATTTGCTATGACAAACTGCGCCAAAGGCTTTTAGAGTCTAGAAATAAAGATAATGATACTAAGTCTGATAAATATGGAATATATATATACTAGGTCTGATAAATATGGAATATATATATACTAGGTCTGATAAATATGGAATATATATACTAGGTCTGATAAATATGGAATATATATATACTAGGTCTGATAAATATGGAATATATATACTAGGTCTGATAAATATGGAATATATATATACTAGGTCTGATAAATATGGAATATATATATACTAGGTCTGATAAATATGGAATATATATATATATACTAGGTCTGATAAATATGGAATATATATATACTAGGTCTGATAAATATGGAATATATATACTAGGTCTGATAAATATGGAATATATATATACTAGGTCTGATAAATATGGAATATATATATACTAGGTCTGATAAATATGGAATATATATACTAGGTCTGATAAATATGGAATATATATATATATATATATACTAGGTCTGATAAATATGGAATATATATATACTAGGTCTGATAAATATGGAATATATATATACTAGGTCTGATAAATATGGAATATATATACTAGGTCTGATAAATATGGAATATATATATACTAGGTCTGATAAATATGGAATATATATATACTAGGTCTGATAAATATGGAATATATATACTAGGTCTGATAAATATGGAATATATATATACTAGGTCTGATAAATATGGAATATATATACTAGGTCTGATAAATATGGAATATATATACTAGGTCTGATAAATATGGAATATATATACTAGGTCTGATAAATATGGAATATATATATACTAGGTCTGATAAATATGGAATATATATATATATATATATATATATATACTAGGTCTGATAAATATGGAATATATATACTAGGTCTGATAAATATGGAATATATATATACTAGGTCTGATAAATATGGAATATATATACTAGGTCTGATAAATATGGAATATATATATACTAGGTCTGATAAATATGGAATATATATACTAGGTCTGATAAATATGGAATATATATGCTAGGTCTGATAAATATGGAATATATATATACTAGGTCTGATAAATATGGAATATATAAGACTAAGGATTTCCTTTGATTTAGAGTAAATACCCTTTGCAGTCAGATGGGCATGGTAAAATAGTTTCCTAATCACTGTTGCAATTTGGTGGTCAAAAGTAAGGGAGTTATCTCCCCATGATCCGGACTCTGTCACCACACTTTCATTTTGAAGCAAAGTGTTGTTTATACTATAAGATGAGAAGGGACAGTTTACCAAATGTGATGATATTACATTTTTTAGCATTTAGTCTTAACCCATTTTTCAGCACTAGTTGTTGACATGAGTGAGTTCCAGTTAGAGGTTCTGTGTATCAGAGAGAGTCTTGAGATTGATGCCAAGTTTGTAGTCATCTGTTAGCCAGAGATCTCCATCTGTAATCTGAAGATCTGTGAAGTATATGTGGAATAGTAATGGTCTCACCACACAGCCCTGATGAATACCAGTGGTTACCCTCAAGTTTGCTGATGATGTACTTGCCATCCTCACTACATGGGTTCTATCTCTCAACCAGTTTGCTATCCACCTGACTATATATGGGTCAATGCGGGGCTCATTCAGCTTGTTTATTATGTTGATATGGTGTCAAAATCCTCATTCAGATCAAGGTATGTCATATGGACAGCATGTACACTGTTCATGGCTTGAGATACTCACACAAAGAAATTGACCAGGTTCATTAGATTGGATGTACCATTAACAAAGTCATGCTGCTAGGGGTCAAGTCTTATAAGATTTTTGATATAATAGTTAATTATATCAGTTATGATACAGTTCACGGTTTTGCAGATGTGACTAGTCAAGCTAATGGGGGGGTCAGTGGTTGGTCCACCTTTGTTAAGTGGCATCACAATAGATGTGCACCATACTTCAGGCACAAAACTAGTGGCTATGCTCAAGCTGAATAGATGCAGGAGTGCGTCCACTAGGGGATGTTTTGTACTATTTATTCGGCAACCAGGTATATTATCAGGTGGCATGGATGGAGTATTTTTCATTTTAGGGAGTACCTTTAGCAAGGATTCTTTGATTATGATGGGGAATTTGAGAATCTGTGGGATATGTGGGCTTTGTATAGTTGTTTCAAGAGTGAAAATTTCACTGAATTTGTTTGATAGTATTGGCTATATTTACTGGACAGAGGTATGTAGGTCCATTTGGATAAGTTCTGAGCAATGTTGGGTGTTATTCCTTAGTTTTCCCTCACAGATAAAGAATGATTTGTAATTGTCTTTAGCTGATTCTACTTTAAATTCATGGGATGCCTTCATTTTACTGACTGTTTTTTAGCTCTTTGAAAAACTTTTAATGTTAACCTTGATTTGATTTTTTCCTATATAATTTAAGAATCTTTTTTTCTTTTATTGTATATCTTAGTTATACATGTGGACCGCCAGGCTGGTTTACTTTTAAACTGCTAATTTTGATTGGCTCTAGTAAGGAACTGCAGGTCAGTACATTTACCTATGTGCACTTAAAGTTTGTTTGCATAATTACTTGCTGTGTCAGTACTGGATAATACAGTTAAACCGGAACTTAGAGACTTCATCATGGAATTGTAGAAGGTCTTCAACCTTCTTGCATTTGTATTTATTTGTTTGGATATTTTGAAAGAAAGGTTTGTGATCAGATTTAACTGGAGAAGAAAGTACCAAAAAGATGGCTGATACTGATACCATATTGGTAAGGACCAACCAAGAATATTTTGTCCTTCAGTAGGTTCCTTGACAATTTGGTCCAGAGAGTTTTTTAGTTATGAACTCAAAGAATTCTTTGGGCATACACTACAGTTTAGGTAGAGGTATCCTGGTTTATTGTCTTGTATTTAAAATATTCTAGGATAATGTTCTTCTTTCAGCTTTTCCCGGTTAGGGCCACCACAGTGGAACTCCGGTCCACTAATGATTGGCACTAGATTTTTTACAGGTGCAGAGGTGCCAGCTCGAAGCCCAACCTTCAATGAAGGCATGCCCATTCTACGCATATCTTTCGATTGCCACTCGACCACGGGGAGGACATGCTGACTCCACACAGAAGGCGCTCCAGCCGAGAATCAAATGGGAGAACCTCTTGCTGTGAGGCAACAACGCTATCACTGCACCACCATGGCTTAAAATATTCTAGGATAATGGAATTCCTTTTAATTGGAAATTCATACTGTGTATTTAGTAACCTAACATAATTTTCTAGAAGTATATAGGGGGTTCTTTAACAAGTTATGATCTGATATTTGGTTCAATTTAGTATAAGTTAGATCTCAGTCAGTTCAGTTTTTAGCTTTTTAGGGATTTTCCCAGAAGTGATGTGTCCTTAACAAATATGGATACATCTCCTTTATTACAATCAGGGCAAAAGACATGGTAGGAGCAAAACCCTGGTATGGAGGAAGTGTCTTTTGTACTTTTCAACTAAGTTTCTAAAACAACACACATGTATGTGCTACAAATGCAGTTAAGCCTCAAGACCAGACAATTTGCTATTTAGACAAAAAAAAAAAAATATATATATATATATATATATATATATATATATATATATATATATTTGTTTCTCACCTTTCTGAACAAGTATAGTCCAGTTTTCAGGTTATTCCTGAATTTAGGGCTGTGTTACAAGTTTCTGTGTTGACCGTACCTTACTTGGATAGAAGAAAGTTTTTCTGTTCACCTGTGAGAGAGGGGAGATTTGAGCAGCCTGTCTGCCCCTGGAGGAGTGGTTTCAGCCCAGAAGTTAGTAGTTTATTGGCCATTTTGGGCTAATTTCTATCTCTTTCATTTCCCTGCTATAAAAACTGCATTTGCTAGGTTTTGTGTGCTGGGCAGCGCCGGTTAACTAGGGTTAAACTATTCCCAGCTCCACAAAGTCTACTCTTCAGTTTTTCCATTGGACCTAGACAAATTTTCAACTTAAGCACTCAAATCATTCATTTCACAGCCCAGCACTTTTTCAAAACTCATAGCAAGCACTCATTAACCTTAGCACTAGACTCCCCTATACTGTCCAGAAGGACAAGGCTCTCTATTTGTCCCTACCAGCCAGTCAGTAAAACAGCTCACTTTACCTATTCAGGCATGTCCAAAGGGCAGTTTCAGGTGTACTCGCCAGTCCAGCTGGTGAATCTGGGCATTTTGAGGCAATGTTACAACTGCCTCGTGTACACAGACAACCCTCTCCTCCTACCACCAAGCACTAATATATGCGAGAGATGCAATTATATAACCAAACTGGAGGCAAAGCTCTCTTAACCCAAGACTGGAACTGACAGTCAAGAGGAGAAAGGAAATACTCGCAACACACCACCAGTCTCACATAGACCTATTAAACCAACACTGGCAAATAACACACATAAATACATGAAAACATACTCAGAGGCTCTAAATAAAAATCTGCAAAAGCAACAGAGACCTCCAAAGGAGACATCCAAGCAACCTCCACACCCCATCACAAACCATGAAATACATACTTCACATAATCAGTGTGCCAAGCAATCACAGCCCTTAAGGCAAAATAACATACCCAACACACTAGTAATAGGTGACTCTATGGTCAGGCACACTGATGTCCCACTAACTAGGCTGGACAAGGAGAAGGTTACAGTTAGCTGCCTGTCGAGTGCCAAGATCTGCCACATAACACAAGCACTCAGGCTGCTCCAGAACAGGTACAAATACGACTCTGTCATTGTCCATGTTGGTGTGAATGACCTGAGACATACCTCCCTGGACTACATGGAAAGAGACATGGAAGAGCTCTCTGGTCATGACCCTGACCCTAAGTAGCATCCTGCCCTCACCAAGAATGATGCCACAGTATGAAGAAAAAATGATCAATTTCACCAATTGGATAAGTTTCTAGTGTCATTCAAAGGGGATCCAGTATCTGTCTGCCTTGGATGACATGCTCGACTAGCAATGTTGCTTCACAAGAGTTGGCTTGCACCTGTCACCCTTAGGCTTTCGAATACTGGCCAAGGCTTTTGCCGCCCCCATAGTGCCATTTTTAGGCAAGACTCAAAAGACAAAGCCACCACCATAAATAGCACAAGTAACCAAAAACTGAGGGTAATGCTACTCAACGCCAGAAGTCTAAACTTCAAAATGCATGCACTCGAGGCACTCCTCAGTATGGAGAACATCGATATCTGTGCAGTAACAGAAACCTGGTTTAAGGCTCCAGAGTGCACCCCAGCACTACCGCGCTATAACTCATACCATACGTTTCGGTCACAGAACCCAGAACAAAACACAAAAGGCGGGGGTGTATCCATATTCATCAAGGATACCCACACCTCCAGGTTAGTGGTGCAGCACGATGCCTCAGAGATCATCCATGTGCAACTAACAATGGGCAAAACTGCAATTCAAATTGTAGCTTGCTACAGATCACCCACCATGACCCAGGACCCCCATTCCACGTTTCTGGAGACACTGGAAAATATGAAGGTCCTACCAAACACCCTAATATTGGGTGATTTCAATTACCCTAGCATTAACTGGGAGAACTACTCAAGTACTAACTCCCTTGCCCAATGCTTCATAGAATTTATAAACTCAAACTCCCTGGATCAATTGGTTAACACCCCCACCAGAGGTGACAACATTTTGGACCTGGTCATCACCAACATGGGCGACCGGTGTTCCACACTGGAGGTCAACCTCTCGCTGGTTAGATCACACCATAGGCTAATCACTTGGAATATCCACATTCCACCCCCACCCACAGTCAAGGAAACCACTGTGAAAAACTTTTCAAAAGCAAACTTCACATTACTCAAGACCGAGGTGGAAATGTTTACAGCCCCCATGCTAAAGGACAACACTGTCCAACCTGCTGAATCCCTTATAAAGGCACTCTATGAGCACCTGCAAGAATGCATGGATCGTGCTATCCCAAGCAAAACTAAGACTCACTCCTCCAAGAAAAGGAAACCAGTCTGGTGGACCCCTGCCATAAACAAGCTATACAATAGAAGGAGGAAACTAGTGCAGAAAAGAGTAAAATCCCAAGAAGGAAAGACATCCCTGATCAGTATCAGCAAAAAACTACAATCCCCCATAAAATCATCCAAGGCTAGCTTCAAAAGAAAAATTGCCAAGGACTCCAAAGATAACCACAAAGCGTTCTTCAGCTATGTCAAGAACCTAAGTGGAAACTCTCAGATCTGCTCCGAGTTAGTGCAGAATGGCACAAAATACACTGAACTGACTGCTATTGCCAACATTCTGGCAGACAGGTTTAGTGCAAACTTCACCCCCTCTCACCCTTGAAGGACCCATAACCATACCAGAAGAATGTACAGCCCTGGCAATCACTGACACACAGGTTAAAACAGCCCTATCCAAAGCCAAAAACATAGCTTCAATGGGACCGGACAGTGTCCCAGGCTTTGTCTTACACGCGCTACAAAATGAACTAACCCCTCATCTAAACACACTGTTCAAACTCAGCCTCTCTACAGGCTACGTACCCATAGAGTGAAGCCACAATGGACCCCGGGATCTATCACTCTATAAGCCTGACTAGCCTGGTCTGCAAGGCTATAGAGCACATCATCATGGAACTCATTAACAGAGACATTGGGAAACTCCAAGCATTGGATCCTACCTAGTTTTGCTTTGTTAAGGGCAGATCATGCCTCCTAAACCTGGTGGACTTCTTTAAGACAGTTACCAAGGCTTTAGGTGAGGGAAAGGAGGTCCACACAGCCTACCTCGCAAAGGCTTTCGACTCCATTCCCCATTCTGGTATTATAGACAAGCTCACCAGCCTGAACATAAAACCCCCTACATCATGAGATGGGCTGCCAGTTGGCTCATGGATAGAACCCACACGGTGAAAGTTGCAGGCTCTAGGTCCGACTCTAAACCGGTTACAAGTGGCATCCCCCAGAGCTCAGTCCTGGGACCCCTCCTGTTTGGTATATACTTCTCAGAGGTACAGGCAAGCACAGGAGGGCTATGACTGACCAAGTTCACAGACGACTGCAAACTGGGGACCATAACTGACTCTCTGATACAGACATCCTCAAGAAGGGAACACTGAGATGGATACCTGGTGTCAAAATCATAACCTCAAGCTAAATGCCAAAAAGTGCATAGTCATCCCCTTTGGAAAAAACAAAGTACCCGCAAACTACCACATACATGGTAGTCCCCTAAATACAGAAAATGTAATAAGGGATCTGGGAACCCAAGTAGATAGTAATCTCTCCTTTGATAATCATATTGTCACGGTGGTTAGAAAATCCCTCTATGTGGCCCACCTAATCACAAAAGGGTTCACATCTAGAACAAAAGAGGTTATTGTGCACCTCTGATCATCACTCATCAGACCCATCATAGAATACAACACCCAATTTGGGTTGTACCTTACAAGACACCTGCAACAGCTGGAAAGACCACAGACATACCTCAACAAGAAGAATACTGGCCTCAAACAGATGCCCTATGCAGCCTGACTGAAAGAACTCCAGCTGTACTCAGTTGTATACCGCTTACTCAGAGATGATCTCTGCCTAACATACAAGGCCATGTCCAACCCAGAATTGATGGACATGTTCCACCTAAAAAAACTTGCAGGTGGTTTAATCCCTCTGAAATCCCCCAATGTGGAGAGTACCCTCCTCCCTCTCAGACCAGCATTCAAAGCTATGCCATTCATCTTTTTTTGATCTGTACTACTGACATTCCAGCAATTTCACCTTTCTGCAGCTGTAGGGAACCCACCAGTCTTCAATACTCATAAGGACAAATTGCATTCTAACTTAAAATAAATTTTCTTTTCTTTACTGAAGTTAAAGTAACTATATGCAGATGGTTTAGATGGAACAAACTGAATTTCTACCTCATGAGTATTTCATCTGTACCTAGTGCTAGGTGAAGCAGTGGATTAAATCAACTAGGTTTACCTAAAATCCTATCAATGTTAGACATATATTTAAATGAAGACTCAAAATCTTTAATCGAGAGGCTTACATTTAACTTGCAGATATATCCTTTAAATGCTTTAATAGCTTTAGCTACACTATCTCTCTTTAAGTGAATAAAAGTAAATCTCTTCTCTTAAAAGATTTTTTAATGTACATCTAAAACATGTCTAGAAAGAAAAACCTTTGTGAACACAGTATCCTTATTTGGTTTATTTGGTTTATTTGGTTTATTATTTACTTCTTGTAATATCCGCTCTGGTTGTTTGGTATTTTTCTGTGCTTTGTCCATGAAGTAATTTGATGAAACTGCCTTGGCAGTGCTGGTATTTCTTCCATTCTTGAAAACTCTCCAATCCGTTCTGCTTGGTGGATTGAACAGACTTCCTCTGACTGGCTTCTACTGCATGATTAAACTCATCTTTGTGTTCTTTTTGTTTGAGTTTAAGTGGGGCGATCTCCTTGTTTGCTGCATTCTGGTTGGTTACTGTAAAAAAATCCTTTCTTGGATGTTTTGTGGGAAATCTTCCACCCACTGGTGATGCTATGAACTGTATTATCTTGTAAGGATCCATTGATCTTGGAGCATTGTTTCCTATATCTTTCATTTTTTTTACCAGGCATTGCTATAAAAAGTGTCCTTTGTTCTCTATTTTCAACAACTTCTGTCTTGGTTTTATAAACAGAGTTTGAAAGTACAGTTTTAAATCTGTATTAAGTTTATTAAGCTCTGCGATTAAACTGCTTATTTCTAGTTAATAGATTGAAGCAGACCTATCTCAGCCACAGCCCAGAAAATATTGTGAACACCCGTTAGGATTAGTTGGGGGATCATAACTAGTAAATATAATAGTCACAAGTACTGGAGTGAATGCTCAACAGACGATGGAAAGCAATAGAAAGTAAATGTTGCAGTGAGAGGCTGTAATTAGGAATTAAGCTATGGCTAAATAAGTAAAGCAAAGTGAAAGTATT